>NW_004949110.1:7175999-7190075 GCF_000317375.1 Microtus ochrogaster
TTTTAATTTATTTATTTATTAAGGATTTCTGCCTCCTCCCCGCCACCGCCTTCCATTTCCCTCCCCCTCCCCCCCATCAAGTCCCCCTCCAGTCTGGCCTTGAACTCACAGAGATCACCTGCCTCTGCCTCCTGAGTGCTGGGATTAAAGGCGTGTGCCACCACCGCCCAGCTCCAGCAGTTCTTTTATTTTTCAGGATTGTTTTGGATATCCTGGCTTTTTGTTTTTCCTTATGGAGTTTAGAATTGTTTTCTCAAGATCTGTAAAGAATTATGTTGAAGTTTTGATGGGGTTGCACTGAATCTGTAGATTGTGTTTGGTAGAATGGCTGTCTTGACTATGTTAATCCTACCGATCCATGAGCATGGGAGATCTTTCCATCTTCTGATATCTTCTTCAATTTCATTTTTAAAGACTTGAAGTTTTTAATCATAAAAGTTTTTTTACTTGCTTGGTTAGATTTATCCCAAGATATTTTACGTTATTTGTGCCTATTTTGTGAAGGGTTTTTTTTTTCCCATGATTTCTTTTCAGTCTGTTTGTTGTTTGTATATAGGAGGGCTATTTATTTCTTTTTTTGAGCTAATCTCATATTCAGTTACTTTACTGAAAGTGTTCATCAGATGTCAGAGTTCCCTGGTGGAATTTTTAGTGTCAGTTAAGCATACTATTATATTGTCTGATAATAATGATACTTTTTGATCTACTTTAGTTGTCTTACTGCTCTAGCTAAAACTTTCAAGTACTATACTTAATAGATATGGGGAGAGTGAGCAACCTTGTCTTGTTCCTGATTTTAGTTGTGGAATTCCCCTCTGTATACTGTGAATATCATTGGTTAATAAAGGAACTGCTTTGGGCCTATAGTAGAGCTATAGGGGAACAGAGCTAGGCAGGGAAAACTAAACTGAATGCTGGGAAAAAGGAGGCAGAGTCAAGGAGAAGCCATGGAGCCACTGCCAAAGACAGACATGTTGGCCACGAACCTCGTGGTAAAATATAAAATACTGGAAATGGGTTAATACTAGATGTAAGAGCTAGCTAGCAATACACTTAAGTGATTGGTCAAGCAGTGATTTAAATAATATAGTTTCTGTGTGGTTATTTTGGGAGTCTGGGTAGCCGGGAAATGAATAAGCGGCCTTTAGTGGAATTGTTTTACGTTTAGCGGAATTTAGTGGAATTGTTTTGAGTTTCTCTTCATTTTGTTTGATGTTGGTTATTGGTTTGCAATAACTTGCCTTTATCATGTTAAGGTGTGTCCCTTGTTTCCATAATCTCTCCAGGATTTTTATCATGAAGGGGTGATGAATTTTGTTAAAGACCTTTTCTGCATCTAATAAAATTATCATGTTTTTTTCTTTCAGTTTGTTTATATAGTGAAATACATTTATTGATTTTCATTTATTGAACCATTCCTGCATCTCTGGGATGTGACCTATTTGATCAAGATGTGATCTTGGGTTCAGATTGTGACTATTTTATTAAGTGTTTTTGCATCAATATTTATAAGGAAAATTGGTCTGTAATTCTCTTTGTTGAGTCTTTATGTGGTTTGGGTATCAGGGTATCTGTGGCTTCATAAAATGAATTTGGCAATATTCCTTATGTTTATATTTTGTGAAATAATTTGAGGAGTATTAGCATTAACTCTTTATTGAAAGTTGGGTAGAATTCTGCACTAAAACTGTCTAGCCCTGGGTTTTTTTTTTTTTGGGGGGGGGTGTGAGGTTTGGGATACTTTTTCCTTAGGGGTTATAGGTCTTTTAAAATTGTTTACCTGATCTTGATTTAACTTTAATAACTGGTATGTACCTATTGAGAAAAGTATCCATTTATTTTAGATTTTCCAATTTGGTGGAGTACAGATTTTTAAAGTGTACCCTGAGATTCTCTGGATTTCTTCAGTGTTAATTCTTTTTGTTTTTGATTTTGCTGACTTAGATATTCTCTCTCTGTCTTTTAGTTGGTTTAGATAGGTAGGGTTTTGTTTTTTTTTTTTTTTGGTTTTTCGAGACAGGGTTTCTCTGTAGCTTTGGAGCCTGTCCTGGCACTAGCTCTTGTAGACCAGGCTGGCCTCGAACTCACAGAGATCCGCCTGCCTCTGCCTCCCGAGTGCTGGGATTAAAGGTGTGCGCCACCACTGCCCGGCTTGTTTATCTTTTTGATTTTCTCAAAGAACCAACTCTTTATTTTATTGATTCTTTATATTGTTCTCTTTGCTTCTGTCTTATTGATTTCAGATCTTAGTTTGATTATTTCTTACTGTCTATTCCTCTTGAGTGTGATTACTTCTTTTTGTTCTGGTAGTTTCAAATGTACTGTTAAGTTGCAGGTATGAGATCTCTCCAATTAATTTATGCAGGCAGTTAGTGCTAAGAACTTTCCTCTTAGCACTGCTTTCATTGCATACCTTAAGGTTGAATATACTGCGTATTCATTTTCATTGAATTCTAGAAAGCCTATAATTTTTTTCTTTATTTTTGTCTTAACCCATTTTTCATTCAGTAGGGAGTTGTTCAGTTTCCACGAGTTTGGAAGCTTTCTGTTTTTATTGATGTCTAGCTTTAATCTGTGGTCATCTGATAGAACATGGAGAGTCATTTCAGTTTTCTTTCTTTTTTTATTGATTTGTTTTGAGCTCTACATTTTTCTCTGCTTCCCTCCCTGCTTCTCCCCTCCCCTTCAACCCTCCCCCAAGGTCCCCATGCTCCCAATTTACTCAGAGATCTTGTCTTTTTTTACTTCCCATGTAGATTAGATCCATGTCTGTCTCTCTTAGTGTTCTCACTGTTTTCTAAGTTCCCTGAGATTGTGATTTGTGGGCTGCTTTTCTTTGCTTTATGTTTAAAAACCACTTATGAGTGAGTACATGTGATACTTGTTTTTCTGTGTCTGGGTGACCTCACTCAAAATGATGTTTTCTAGCTCCATCCATTTTTCTGGAAAATTCAAGATGACATTATTATTTTCTACTGTGTGAACACTTCCGCATTGCTGGTGGGAATGCAAGCTGATACAGCCCCTTTGGATGTCAGTGTGGCAATTTCTCAGAAAATTAGGAAACAACCTTCCTCAAGACCCAGTAATATCACTTTTGGGCATATATCCAAAGGATGCTTAATTGTGCCACAAGGACATGTGCTCAATTATGTTCATAGCAGCATTGTTTGTCATAGCCAGAATCTGGAAACAACCTAAATGCCCCTCGACTGAAGAATGGATAAGGAAAATGTGGTACATTTACACAATGGAGCCTTTCCGTTTTCTTACATCTGTTGAGACTTGCTTTGTCATTGAGTATGTGGTCAGTTTTGGAGAAGGTTTCATGAAGTGCAGAGAAAAAAGTATATTCTTTTGTGTTTGAGTGGAATGTTCTGTGAGTGTCTTTAGTTCCAGTTGGTTTATAATGTCTGGTAGCTCCAGCATTTCTCTGTTTAGTGTTTGGCTGGATGACCTGTCTGCTGGAGAAAGCAGAGTACTGGAGTCTCCTACTATCAATGTGTTGGGGTCAATAGGCGATTTAAGTTGTAACAGTGTTTATTTTACAAACTGGGTGCCCTTGTGTTTGGGACATAGATGTAAAGAATTGAAATGTCATCCTGGTGGATTTTTCTTTGAGGAGTATATAGTGTCTGTCTCTATCTCTTTTGAATTGTTTGGTTTGAAGTCTATTTTGTTGGATATTAGAATGGCTACATCAGCTTTCTTCTTAGGTTCATTTGTTTGGAATATCTTTTTTAACTTTTTACTCTGAGATACGCTTTTTGGATAGAACAAAAGGATAGGTGCTGTTTTCGAATCCATTCTAGTAGTCTATGTCTTTGGTTGGGGAATTGAGACCATGGATATTCAGAGATATCAATGACCTGTGATTGTTGATTACTGTTATTTTGTTGTTGTTGTTGGTGGTGGTGTGAGTGTGTTTGTGTCCCTCTTTTGATTGTTTTGGTGTGAGATTATTTATTTCATTTGTTTTCATGGGTGTAGTTAACCTCCTTGGGTGTAGTCAACCTCCTTAGGTTGGATTTTTCCCTTCCAGTATCTTCTCTAGGGCAGAATTTATAGATACACATTCTTTAAATTTGACTTTTTTTTTTTTTTTTTTTTTTTTACAGAATATCTGATTTTCTCCATCTGTAGTGATTGAAAGTTTTGCTGTGTATAGTAGTCTGAGCTGGCACCTTTGGTCTCTTAGAGTCTGCAGCATTTCTGTCCAGACCCTTCTGACTTTTAGAGTCTCTATTGAAAAGTCTAGTGTAATTCTAATAAGCCTGCCTTTATATGTTACTTGTTACTTTTCCTTGCAGCTTTTAATATTCTTTCTTTGTTTTGTATATTTATTTGGTGTTTTGATTATTATGTGGCAAGGGCACTTTCTTTTCTGGTCCAATCTACTTAGTGTTCTGTAAGTTTCTTGTACTTTTCTAGGCACCTTCTTTTTAGATTAGAAATTTTTCTTTTATCATTTTGTTGAAAATACCTTCTGGATCTTTGAACTGGGATTCTTCTCCTTCTATTCCTATTATTCTGAGGTTATTCTATTTCCTATTTTTCTTTTCATAGTGTCCCAGATTTCTTTATCTTGTGTATCTCTTTCTTCTATCACAGTTTTAATGCCTGAGATTCTCTCTTCCATCTCCTATATTCTGAAATTATATTGGTGAAATTTGCCTCCCTAGTTCCTATTTGAATTCCTAAATTTTTTATTTCCTTAACTTTCTTTGCTTGTGTTTTCTTTATTGTTTTTATTTCCATTTTCAGGTCTTGAACAGTTTTATTAATTTTCTGCAACTGTGTGTTTGTTTTTTGGATTTCTTTAATGGATTTATTCATTTCCTCCAGTTTTTAGTTTGTGTTTCTTTTGCTTTCTTTTAAAGGATTATTAATTTCCTCATTAAGGGCTTCTACCATCTTCAGATAGCTATGTTGGAACATTTTGGATCTGCTGTGACAGGATATCTGGGCTCTAGTGGAGACATCCTGTCCTATTTTTTTATGCTGGCATCTAGGCATCTGGATTTGGAATGATTATAGGTCCAGGAGCTGAGTTTTGGGTTTGTCTTTGTTGGATGAGTGTTTTGTTCCCTGCTTTCTGTTTCCTCCCTAGATGATTGGAGAGTGTGATGGCTCTGTGTTACCTGTTTTTCTGCCCTGATCAGCTGGGAATGCCTGCTGATGTTGGAGGCTGGGTAACTGGGATGAGTTGGGGAAGGGAAGGCTGGAGGTGAAGGTCTTCTGATCCCTTGGGGATGGGGTCAGAGTGGAAAGGGAGACAACAGCAGGTTTCTAGCCACAGAACTGGGGATGGGAGCTAGGCTGGCTGGCTGGCTGGCTGGTGTGTGTGTGTGTGTGTGTGTGTGTGTGTGTGTGTTTGTGGTGGATCTGAGTAGCAGAAGGTAGGTATGGGTCTGCCTCCGCCCCACTTGTTGCCCTGGAAGGAGAGGCCTGGGGTTAGCAGGGGGTGCTTGCTGGGGTTGAGGTCTGAGACAAAGCAACAAGTTATGAGGAGTGGTTAGAAGGGAAAGGATCTGTGAGGTTGACGAGAGATGGGAGTGTGTGTGTGTGTGTGTGTGTGTGTGTGTGTGTGTGTGCGTGTGAAGACTGCTAAGGGCATTCTGCTGCAGAGCTGAGGATGAGACCGGGGGATTGGATCTGGAGGAACTCAAATGGTGGTCACCTGTAATCAGTGCATCTTTCCAGGCCTGCATTTGCCATTTTGCCCCTGTATCTCTGACCCTGAGTTATAGTCATGGGCTGTGTTGTGTTGTTATCTTTGGAATACTCCATGTCTGAAAGGAATTAAATTATGTTTGTGGATTAATTAATGGATTGATACTTAAAGTTTTCTCAAAACACATCCTTCTGGATGATCAGAACCACAGGCTTTAGAGTTAATGATGCCACATTAACTGTGTGGCTTCTGTTTTTCTCTTACTAATTTTATTGAGAGGTAACTTATATAAGGCAAGTCACATATTTGAAGTGTATGCATCAATGAGTTTTCTTAATTATTGAAATATGTGAAGTCATTGCCACAGTCAAGACAAAAACTGTTTTCATCATCTTCTTGGTTGTATTTCATTGCTTAATACCCCTGGGCCATTGATCTCTTCTTTTCTTCAATGTATTCTTTTTTCAGTAAAACTTAAGTTAGAAGGCATAATTTTCATATCCGTTATATTTTATATACAGTTGTACAATATTTATTTTTTAATGTTTACTTTTCACCCTGCCTAGCAATTTTGAGATTCATTCACATTCTAAGGGTGGTAGCAGACCATTCCTTTTTTAAAATTAAAATTTTGACATACATGTAGAATCACATACAGTTGCGATAAATAATGCAGTCAGCAAGCTGTGTGTATAATATCTTGCAAAATCAGCACATTATTAAAACTAAGACAATGGTGTTAGAGAGACCACAAAGAAGGAAATTGCCAGTTTGCCCTATGCTAGACCCACCCTTCCCGTGTACCTACCCCCTCTTTCAAAAGGACAACTTAAGAAAGGTTGCTCTGTTTATTTGTGTTTGTATGTAAATCTTCGTGAGTGTACGCACATGCACTTCCGAGAAGGTTTGCACACCTATGCATGCATACAGGGGCCCGAAGGTCAGTTGTCTTCCCTGCCGTTCTCTGCCTCTCCCTTGGAGGCATGGTCAGCCTGGGACTTGGATTTTCTGAGCTACGATGGAAGCCATCACGCCTCAGCAGTCCTGCCTCTGGCTCTCTCAAAACTAAGGAAAGAAGAGACAGGCATTTAAAGGGATGCCTGATGTGTTTCTTATGTGGGTGCGGGGATCCGAACTCTGGTCTCCATGGTTGTGCAATAAGCCCCCCTAGCTGTTGAGCCATCTCTCTAACCCTAACCTTTTTCTTTTCCTTTTTTTTTTTTTTTTGGTTTTTCGAGACAGGGCTCTTTTCCTTTTTAAAGAGTAGTTATAATTCATTGCTAAGTTGAGTAGAGGTAAGAGTTTTCTGAATGTACTCTGCCTAACTGCATGCATTACCAACATCTTCCACTAGAGGGGGGGATGTTCGTTATAATTAATGAACCCACATTGAAACATCTCATTTACAGAAAGATTCCCTAGTGTTTTATGCTCCGTGGGTCTGGAAAAATGTGCAATGATATGTATCCACCGTTACAGTTCCATGCAGAGTAATTTAACTGCTCCCCGCCCCCACCCACCCCTAATCCTCAGCGCTCTGCCTGTTTCCTTCAGTCTCAAGACCCCTGGCTGCTCCCGATCTTTTTATTGTCTCTGTGGTTTACATTTTCTAGAATGCCATGTATTTGGAATTATACGCATGTAACCATCTCACATGGTATTCTTTCACTTAGAAATGTGATTGTATTATCATATAGAATATTATCACTTAGAAATATGATTGTAAAGTTCCTTCATATCTTTGTATGGTTTGATCATTTACACTCAATGCTGGATATTATCCACTGCTGGGAAGCACTCCGGTTTGTGCCGGTTTGCGTATTCACACACTACTGGGGGATGTTTAGGTTGCTTCCAGCTTGTGACCTTTTATACACGGGGCTGCTCTAAACATCCAAGTGCAGGCTTTCGTGGGGTCACAAACTTGTGATTCTTCTGGGTAAAGAGCAATAACCTTGATTCTGGATCACGTATCGCTCATTAACTTTTGTCAGAGCCGAGTGTTCTCCCAGAACGGTTGCGCCAACTTGCATCTGCAGGAGGAAGGAGCGAGGGCCCCTGCTGCCTGGTGCCCAGAGCAACATTTTCTTTTGTTTCCGGACTTGACCAGGCTAATAGGTACCAACAGGTATCTCACAGCTCTGATTTGCATCTTTATGGTTACGCATGCGGATCGTGCCACGTGCTTATTTCCATTAGCGTATCTTTTGGGGACCGTATTTGTTAAGGTCTTCCCTGGCTCATTCTTTAATTAGATCGTTTGGTTGCAAATGGTCATATTTTAATAGTCGACTCTGTATTTTGAGTTATAGTCTTTTATAGGACGTTTTACGGATCTTCCAGTCTGGCCTGTCTTTTTACTCTTCTGTGATCTACTTCATGATGATCCACCATGAACCTAGACGGCTGAATGGTCTGCTGTTGTACATGCAGTGGGGTAGATACCCATCATAACTAGGTGATTGATGCTGTTGTGTTCAACTCTGTCCTTACGGGCTTTCTGCTTCCTGGGTCTGATCTTTATGAATCTGAGTCACAGGTGGAAGGGTGGATCCATCTGTCTCTCCTTGCACTTTTATCTGTTTTCTTCATCTATTATTCTTATGCTTTTAAAGGTTATTTTGTTAAAGATGGTCATATCTTGGAGATATGTGGTCCCATGATAACTTTGCTTGCTGTGAAGTCAGCTATATCTAAAATTTATGTACCCATTCCTTCTTTCTTTAGATTAGACTTAATGATGTCAGTTTTTTAACCATCTACCTACTTAAATTAATTAATTCATTCATTCATTCATTCATTCATTCATTCATGTATTCATTCATTCACGGCATGTGTATGTGGCCAGGTGCACACACGACATGACACATGGGTAGAGGCCAGAAGACAACTTTTAGGAGTGGGTCTCAGGGATTGAACTCAGATCATGAGTCTTGGTGACCAGCACCTTTCCTCACTGAGCCATCTTGCCAGCCCTAGACACTCATTCATACATACATACATACATACATACATACATACATACATACATGTCTTTGTCTGGGGCTCTGAATACGGGTTTGAGGTAGACTGTGGGGTCCTGCTTTGGCTCAGGCTCAGGTCCTGAGATGGGGACAGGAGTCAGGGGAAGGACGATTCTGACCACCATGTAGACTGCACACAAGTGACCTTGATTACCTCGAGTTGTCTTTATACTTTAACAGAGTTTTGTTTTCTATCAGGCTTGCATGAATAGTTTATTTTATTAGTTTCTATTTTTGACTTTTAAGAAACACATCGTAATCATCAGACATTGATGGGAGTGAGAGGATGTGCGGAAGGGGATCTCAACCCCCCTCTTGCTGGCCAGCATGTGACCGATGAGTAATGGGGACAGTTCTCCCATTTTCACAACTTTGGGGCTGGCTCACCCACATGTCCACTGACTGGATTGTCTCTATTGCTCTGCCCAGGTGGAGAACTCCCATCTGTAACTACAAATAGGAAGCAGAGCGCTAGCTGTAAGTGGAGCCAGCCTGTGATTCCCAGAATCCTGCATGCAGGGACATACTTCCTCCAGCTGTGCTGTAGGAAGCCTAGTTCCCTGCACCCCCAAAGACAGAGCCACCAACTGGGGACCAGGTGTTCAAATGTTTGAGCTTATGAGGGGCATCTCGTTCAAGCAGCTGTGATATCTATCATATTTATTCCTCTTCTCTATTTGCTTTTTTATTCTTTATTACTACTTGTATTTTCCAATTTTCATTCCTTTTTGGCCTTTTGTGTTTGTGTATGTGTACTTTTAAAGAATCTGACTTTAAAAAACCTTTTGTTTTTATATCTATGGCTGTTTTGCTTCCCGCCATGTGAAGAGAGCCTGTACACACAGAACCAGCTTGAATCTTCTGAGTCCTGAGTCCTAAGTGTGTAGTGTCTTCATCAGCAGGGAGTTATTTTCAGCCTCTGAGCCCAAGGACAGTAACAACAGTCTGTATTGTTTGGGGAGTCTCTCGGACTATCCTGACCAAGGACTCAAAGTTTAAAAAGAGAGTTCTTCTTTCTTCCTCCCTCTTCTTAGGAATTGTCTCAGCACCCACATAACACACACACACATCAGGCAGCCCTTCAAGTGCCTGTCACCTGTAACCTGAATTTTGAGAGAGCCAGAGACAGGATTGCTGAGGAGGACACCTGAACTTCTGGCCTCTGCATGCATGATGTTCAAACCTTCACATGGATAAATGTGCATGCGCTCACACAGAAGCACATATAAACACACACAATGTATAAAGTAACCTCTCTAAAGGAGTGTAGCTTTTAAAGAGGTGGTAGGTACAAGGAAAGTGGCATGGATCTAGCAAAGGGCTCATGGGAAATTTCCTTCTTTGTGGGTTACTAGTGTAATATTTTCTAGTTCCTTCCATTCACCTGCAAATGCCATGATTTCATTTTTCTTTATAGCTAAGTAGTATTCCATTGTGTACATGTCGCAGATTTTCATCACCCATTCCTCTGCTGAAGGACAATGAGGTTGTTTCCGTTTCCTAGTTATTGTGAGTAGCAGTGATCATGGCTGAGCAGGTGTTACGGAACAGGAAATTGAGTCTTTCGGGCACATGCTAAGGAGTGGTCTAGATGGGTCATGTGATTGATCGATTTTAGCTGTCCGAGAGTTCTCCACAGAGTTTCCAGAGTGACCTGGCTGATTGGCAGCCACATCAACAGTCAATGAGGGTTCCCCCTTTACCAGCTTTGCCAGTATTTGGTGTCAATTGTTTTGTTATCTTTGTCATTCTGGCTGGAGTGAGATGAAATTTCAGATTGTTTTAATTTGCATTTTTAATTGTTAAACATATGAACACTTTTTGAAGTAGTTCTTAGCCATTTTATTTCTTCTGTTGTGAACTCTGTTCAGACCCATTGTCCATGTTTTCAATTGGTTCATTTGTTTCTTGACTCTTTGCTTTTTGAGCTATTTGTACATAGTTTGACAAATTAATCATTTGTCAAATGTATAACTGAGTGTCTCTTCACTCGGTTGTTTCCTTCGTTGTATAGAAGAACCCTTTCAACTATATGAGGTCCTACTGTCAACGGTTGGCCTTAATTCCTTGGTCAGTGGCGTCTATTCTGAAAGTCCTTTCCCACACCTACACCACGTAGGCACTGCCTATGTTTTCTTCCAGCAGTTTCAGCTTTCACATTGAGGCCTTTGATCTACTTGGAGTTAATTTCTATACAGAATGATAGATACGGGTCTAATTTCATTCTTCTGCATTTTGACATTCAGTTTACCTGGCACCATTTGTTGAAGATACTGTCTTTTCTCCAGTGTATATTTGGGGCTTCTTTGTCAACTGCCAGATGGCTGTAGTTACAATAGCTTGTCTCCTTCTTAAATAAATAAATAAATAAATAAATAAATAAAAAAGCCCAAACCTTCTAGTGACTTCCATAGAAGCTGCAGTATACATTCACCACCAGTCTCTCCCACTTTCAAAATGACTTGATGCAGTTTCATGAGTAGTGTGTTTTATGAGACTAACACGCTGGCTACTTCACTAAGTCGGTGTCTATGAGCAATGTATGTTAACATATAAAGTGACCCTAATTTCCCACACCTGTCATTTCTGTCACTCATTTCACTCATACATAGAGATGTGTGTTACACAGAGCGCCAGTTACTCCCCTGCTGCTGTGGTAGACATTACAACCAACCAAGGCAACTTCTAGAAGAGAGGGTTTGTTTTGGGCTTATGGTTCCAGGGGATTAGAGTCCATCATGACAGGACAGAGGCAGCAGGCAGCAGTGCAGAGCCACACCCTGACCCACAAAGCCTCCCCCCCAGTGACACACTTCTGCCAATGAAGGCCACACCTCCTAATCCTCCCTAAATGGTCACTAACTGGGTGCAACTAGTCAAGTGCCCAAGACTTAGAGCAGCATCTCATTCAAACCACTACACATATAGTGGCTGTGTCTGGGAATATATGATACAACACACATTTGGTCTCGTCCTTTTGCAGAAGTGTTGTCTATTAAATTAATTAAGAATAAAAAAATGAACATTTTTCTTTCACCTATTTCTTCTGCAATAGTTCATACAGGCCACAAAATCCCAGTCTACATAATTTCCTTTTCTCTGAAAAGCTCCTAAAGTTTCTTTCAAGAAATACATCCTTCAGTTTTCCTTTGCTGAGCCAATCTTTATCTCTCTTTTACTTTTTAAAAAAGGATACATTTCCCTTTTTAAAAATTTACTTATTTTATATCCTGATCACAATTTCCCCTCCCTTCTCCCCTCCCAGCCCTTCATCCCACCTCACCCTCAATCTGCTCCCCCTCTGTTTCATCACACAACACACACTTACATACACACATATATACACATGCATACACACATATGCATACATACACACTCATATGCATACATACATGCACACTCACACTATGCATATACACACATATACATACATACTGCACATATACACCCATATGCATGCATATGTGCACACACACTATGCATATACACACAGATACACATATGTATATACACACATATGCATGCGTACCACAATACACACATATATGCATACACACATGCACACATACCCATTCCATTATCTTTTCTTGTTCCTCCTTTCCCTTTCCTTTATAATGTCCCCTGCCTTAGCCCCACTTTTCTCTATCTATCTATCTATCTATCTATCTATCTATCTATCTATCTATCTATCTATCTATCTATCTATCTTTCTATCTATCTATATTGGTCTTCTTTTGCTAACATAATGATCTCCAGATTCATCCACCTCTTTGAATGTCATAATTCCAGCCCTTCTACAGGTGAACAAAATTCCATTGTGTGTCCATGCCACCTTTTCATAATCCATTCATCTTTTTTATTTTGGGGTTTTTTGAGACAAGGTTTCTCTGTAGCTTAGGAGCCTGTCCTGGAACTAGTTCTTGTAGACCAGGCTAGCCTCGAACTCACAGAGATCTGCCTGCCTCTGCCTCCCGAGTGCTGTTTAAAATAGACGTGCACCACCACGCCCGATTTTATCCATTTGTCTTTAGATGGCCATCTATCTGGGCAGGTTCCAGTTCTCAGCGATTGTGAATAGTGAGGCAATAAGCGTGGCTGTGGAAATATCTCTGTGATATGCTGACTCAGACACTTTGAGACATATACCCAGAAGTGGCATACCTGGGTCATATGGGAGTTGTGTTTTTGTTTTGAGTTCTTCGAGAATATCCGTTTCCATAGTGGCTACACAAGCCTCCTTTGCCAGGCACATGCGAGTGTCCCTCTGCTCACTCTGACCAGCCCCTCTGCTGTTTATTATTAGCTGTTCTGACTAATCCCGACTGGAGTAAGATGGACCTCCAACCAGTTTTCATTTCCATTTCAATGATGGATGGGGACCCTTTCCCCAGATATTTTTAGCTGTTTATTTTTCTTCAAGAACTGTCTATTCAACTCAGTATCCCATTTGTTCAATGGTTGGCTTGCTTCTTTGGTGTTTAATTTTTGGGATTCTGTATAGATTCTAAATACCAATTCCCCGTTAGATTACTAGCTGGTACTTTTCTCCAGTTTTGTAGGCTGTCTCATCTCTGCTAATTGTTTTATTGGCTACACAGAGGTTTTTCAATTTCCTGTAATGCCACTTGTCAGTCATGGGATTGTACACTGTGTAAGTCCTTGCCAATGCCTAGATCCTGAAATATCTTGCCAGGGTTTTCTTCTAGCAGTTTCAGGGTTTCAGACCTTCCATTAGATCATTATTTTACATCCATTTTGAGTTGATTTCTGTGTAGGGTGAGAAATATAAACTAGTTATTCTTTGTGTGTGTGTGTGTGTGTGCATGTGTGCGTGTGTGTATGCGTGATTATACAACTTTTCAAGCACCATTGAGGCAGAAGACTATCTTTCCTTTTTTTCACATATAAAAAAGATGAGGTGTCTTAGCTTTACGGCTTTACCTTCTACCTGTCCCACTGGCCTGTGTCTGTGTGTTAGTGACAGTGTAACACACGTGTTTGTTAGTGTAGGAGGTGTACAGTTTGTATAGTTTGAGCTAAGATGTTATGGCATCTCCAGATTGCTCAGGATTGCTTTGGCTGTTCAGGGACTTTTGTGTTTATTTTAACTTTGGAAGTGGTTTTTCCTAGTCCTGTGAAGAATGTCATTGGAATTTTGATGGCGGTTATATTAAGCCTGTAGATTATTTTCAGTAATGTAGTAATTTTTATAAAATCAATCCTGACAATCCATGAATATGGGAGCTCTTTCTGTTTTCTGATGTCTTCTTCAGTTTGTTTCTTCAGCTGCTATGTAGCTGAGGATGACCTTGAACTCCTCATCTCCTGCCTTTACCTCCAAATGCTGAATTACAGGCTTGAATCATCAAATCCAGGCCT
>NW_004949110.1:7190729-7193544 GCF_000317375.1 Microtus ochrogaster
TGTAGACCAGGCTGGTCTCGAACTCACAGAGATCCGCCTGCCTCTGCCTCCCGAGTGCTGGGATTAAAGGCGTGCGCTACCATCGCCCGGCTTCTGAGCACTATTTTGAAGAAGAGTAGACAGTGGTAATCATCATCTCACTGGATTTTAGGAGAAATGCTTTGCTTTTTTCTGAATTAGTGTAATGTTTTCTATGGGTTTGACATATAGCTTTTGTAATCCGAGGCATGTTTCTTTTAGTTCTAGTTTTTTTTGGGATTTGATCATGAAGGGCTATTGAAGTCCACCATGTGATTTCTATCCTTAAGTCTGTTGTGTGCTGCATTATATTAATTGATTTATGTATGTTGAACCAACTAGATCCTTGTGTAAGATCATCTTAATTTTTTAAAATATACTTTGCGTATACCAGACATTATCTCACTGTCTACTTATCAGGAAGAGATAAAAAGCTCTAGCAAACATTGAAAGGTAGTTCCCTCCTCCCTCTCACAATCATCTATTATCTTAAGATGACATTGCAAAACCAACCGTCTCCATTCACACTGGTAAAAGCGATAAGGGGAAGGAGCACAGAATACACTCACACAATACTGGTCTTCACACATATGACGTCGTATGTAGTAAGCAAGGAGAAACTCTGCACAGCTCTCTCAGTCCCTGTGTCTATGATGGACAAGATGTGAGTGATGTACTCGAGTCCTTCTACCATATAAGCTTTATTGAGTGTGTGTGTGTGCGCGTGCTAGAGCTCACGCGTATGTGCCATAATGCTTGTGTAGAGGTCAGAGGGTAAATAGTGGAACTCTATTCTCTCTCTCTACCCTGAGGATCTTGGGGCTCAAATTCAGGTCATCAGAATTGGTGCTTTGATCTGCTCAGCTGTCTTCCTGGGCCTTTTTTTTTTTTTTTTGAGATAAGATCCTGTTTATGTAGCCCAGACTGACCTTGAACTTGTGGTTGTCCTGAATCTGTTTCTTAAATGCTGTCAATGCAGGCATCTGCCACACTGCCTACCTCTTATTATATTATATGGACATATAATTGTATTTAAATGTACTGCAAATATACTATCTATTATATATGCTAAATATAAGTATAATTATCTTTAAACATAATTATATTATTTGGAAATACTAAGGATGATCCCAAGAGACCACCTATGTTTTTTGACATAATTCTATTCACTTCAACTGAGTGTGAGAAACCTAGCTTTCCTGGATTAGTTGGGATCAATTTTTCTGGGTAGTACAGTTTCATTTCCTTTTTTGCCTGCTGGTTTGAGGAAGCCAGGTAATCAATGCTATTTGTCTCAATCTTCAGTTTAGTGGAACCACATTAATCAAAACTGGAAGTATTTGTGTGTTCTGAGCATCGAAGATCTCCAGACCCTCAGAATTTAAAGTCATAGAGACAGGATTTATGGTTATATTAGTGTGTTTTGGATGCAACATTGAAAAGATATGCTCTCGGTCAGGCGGTGGTGCTGCCCGCCTTTAATCCCAGCACTCGGGAGGCAGAGACAGGAGGATGTCTGTGAGTTCAAAGCCAACCTGGTCTACAAGACCTAGTTCCAGGACAGCCAGGGCTGTTACACAGAGAAACCCTGTCTCAAAAAACAAACAAACAAGACAGAGAGAGAGAGAGAGAGAGAGAGAGAGAGAGAGAGAGAGAGAGAGAGACTCACTTTTTTACTTTCATCATTTTCAATTTTGGATTCCTAAATTCAGAATATTCTGGCACCATCGATTGCTCAACAATAGTAAACCCTGTCCTTTCAGGGTATCGCCATCTCTGTTTCTGAAACATAATCTTCAACAGTTCAGTCCATCATTCTCATTTAGAGGGACAGGACATGCAATAGCATGGGCGTGAGCCTACTGCTGCTCTTCATGTGAATAAGTCCTCGCTTAGAAATGGTGTAGGAGATCTTGATGGTGATGAGGAATTTGCAATACTGTTGACAGCAGTTCACAGAAAAGACAGAGAAGACAAATTCCCTTCCAGAGTATATTCCTAGTCTAGGGAAGACATGTCCCTCTCCCTTCCATGATGAAGTGGATGTACTATAATGCGTTTGTTAGTAAGTGGTTGGCTTGGACACCTAGGGAACCAAGGCTCGTGGCTGGGGTCTGCTGTTGGCTTGGCTAGGTGCTTGGCAGCAACAGTAGCTAATAGCTTTGGTGAGGGGAGGGCCATGCCTTTGAGCTCCTGCTTAACTGCATCCCTGTCACCCTGCCCACTTTGTATACAATCTAAGATGGTTTGTATCTTGTATTTACTCTGAAGAGCTTCTCAGCAGAGGCCCCCCCCCCTTTAGTGAGAGTCACCAGGAACGTAAGTATCTGTCGCTTCTGTGTCACTCATAAAGGTTTATTCTCACATCTTTCTCAGAATTTAAGAACATTTTTATTATTATTTCTAAAAATCATTCTTATGAACTACACACCAGAATCGCAGTCTCCTTCACCGTGGTTCTGGTGTGCAGTGTCACGAATGTTAGATGTTTTGCCTTGTGCTGGAGGTTTTCTAAGTTGTTTCCATTGTTAAAATCTTTATTTTTTCTTGGCTGTTCGTGTCAGATAATTCCTGTTGATCAATTTCTGGGTTTCTTTATTTTTTCCTCTGTCATTTCTTGTTATAAAGCTCTTTCTGTGAATTTTTATCCTGCACAGTCACCATCATCTTCTACCCCTTCCACTTCCTTTTCTTCTGCTTCTTCTTCCTCCTCCCTTTTCTTCTTCCTCTTCCTCCTCCCTTTTCTTCTTCCTCTTCCTCCTCCCTTTTCTTCTTCCTCTTCCTCCTCCCTTTTCTT
>NW_004949110.1:7194489-7197388 GCF_000317375.1 Microtus ochrogaster
TCCCGTTGCCCCAAGATCTCCCCATCCAACCCTTCTCACTTTTTTCTCCCCATCTCCCCTTACCCCCCTCCCACCCCACCCTTACTGCACTTCCTTTTTTAAAGAGGCCTTTGCCTCATAGGGAGGGTTTGTAATAGGTCTTGAAGTCCTTGCTGAAGCTGTGGTTTAGATCATCTTAGAGTTTGCACCTGGAGAATGTGTTTCCCTTAAGAGTGATCACACTGTCCTGACCCTTTGAATATTAAGTACATTTAAATTGTATTTTGGATATTTTGAGCATTGCATTATAAATCTTTTGGTCTCCTTATTTTCCATGGAGAATGTTTATTTCTTTTATTAGGATGCAGTCTGTCTAATTGGGCTCAGAGTTTTGTCTTACCATTTGCTGATAGTGGTTGCAATGAAAATGTAGCTTTCAAGATCTTTGCTCTTCCCTTTGGGCCAGTTTCATGTACGTAGTAGCACTTCAAGACACAACAGTGGACGGCATTTTAACCTGGATTCCTCTGTCTTCCCGGAGCTCTGCTATGCAGGTTCAGCTGAGAGCAGATATTGGAAACCAAGGTAGGATGAGTATATCCTTTTTCCACCATTCCCTCTCTTAGGTTTTTAGACTTTTAGCTCACAGGGATCTTTTCCATAAGTTCTTTACTCAATTTTCCTTTTGTATTTGAAGGTCCTGGTTGGAGACTCAGTCCTATAGCAAGACTGTTGTTGGGTCAAAGTAAAAAAAAAAACCAAAGAGTAAAGTCTAGGAAGCTCACCTCTTGACATGCAATTCTCTGCTGTCCCCTCCCCGATCTATCTGCAGTTATTGACGTTAGAGTCTATGAGTAGTTTATGCTTGTGTCTGAGTTTTCATCTATAAGCAGTGGGGGACAGTGAGTGAATTACTCCATTTTGGCTGGCACTGGACTTTCTAGACAGTAGGGTTTTCAGCAATGTTGCTAGGACACTGGAGTGTGCTGCCTGAGAAATCAGGGACTTTGCTCATGTTTTTGTAGTAAGTAGAACATGTTGGTGAATGAGAAATTGCACTGAGGGGAAGATGGAGAAATAGAAAGTTTCTGTTTCAGTGAAATGGGGTAGGAAGTTTATTCCTTTATCTCTGATGAACAAACGTCCAATTATTTTTGGAACATACAATTGCTTGCTGTTTGCTGCCAAACGCATTGGAAGAAGGAGATTTTGATATTTTTTTGTCTAAAACATGATGTCTGATGGTATTTAAATGGCAGTTGGTGCTTGTAGTTGCCAAGGGCTGTTGTAGGTATTATCTGAGTTTTTGGTTGTTGTTGAGCTCCTGAATAGAAACCGTAACCCTTGAGGCAGCCAGATAACAGCCTTTCCTCCTTATGAGAACAAATGGAATCCATAATTTAAGTAAGACTCTCTACTTTCAAAGAAGATAGGAGGCCACTGTGCCTGCCCTCTCTTGTTCTGTCCTTCTGGGGTGGGTGTGGGGAGACACTTCACCTCCTCTCTCTACTTAGAGTGACTTTGTTAAAAAACTTTGTTTCATCTTTTGATATGTGTTGTTTATAGAGAAAGTATTGTTTTTTTTCTTCAAGTTTTTCTCAACAGCAAAAATGAATTACAGAGACCTTTGCTCCTCTGAGTCTAAGATAAGGCAAAAGGAGGTTGTAACTGCATTTTGTCTTGAACCCACAAGGTTTGCTCAGTAGACATTATACAAAAGGTCACGATATTCAAGGCCCTCTTCCTCCTGGCCCAGTTTCCTGGGACTCTGGGGACTGAGCTGTAAGTTGTAGGCAACTCTTTGGCTACTGGCTTTGGTTACTGGAGGAGAAATGGCATCGCTGAGGTCAAGGCTTTTTCGATCAGGGAATATTCTTGCAATTTAGGGAAATGGTTGTAGCAAGCTATTTCTTGCATCTCATGTTTGACAGAATTAAAAGACATGTAAAGCCCTTTGGCCAGTCTTTGTCACCAAGGGTTTTGAAAATGTTCATTTTATTCTAATTAAAAATAACCGAAGTACCATTTAGCTGAGGGTAAGAGGTGGCCTCCAGGCTGCTAGGCCCAAAAGTATTGGGCATATCTAATCTTCACAAGTATCACATGTCCTTCTTGGGGTCCCTTTCTGGGCAACAATTTCCTGTGATCATTATGGAGATCTCAAGTTAAAGAAGAGTCATAATGCATATTCAGAGGAGGGAGTTTAAGAAAAATTTTGATTCCTCCCCTCCCTCCACAGAGTAGCTTGCTGACTCCAGTCCCACAACAACACAGGCGGAGCCACTCTGCATAGTTTTGTTTATAGATGAAATCTCCATCTTTTCTTAGGGCCAGGGTGCCATCCAACTGTGCCGTGGCTGGGAGGGGTGTCTGCAGCAATCAGATCAGAAGGAACCAGTGGCTAGTATCTGAGTTCAAGTCTGAATGAGCACCAGGCTGTGTGGGAGCATGGGAAAAGCAGCCTGCATAGGCAGCAGAGCCAGTTCGAATAAAAGTCAGAATTAGCACCAGGCCACATGGGAACTTGGGAAAGACAGCCTGCATAGGTAGTGGGGGCCAGACTAAAGGAGGGATGGAGCAAAGTGGTCCAGGGACAGATGGGGTGGTCCTGGGTGCTTCCTGGCATTGGGGAACTTGAAGTTTGTATCCTTAGTTGAGGTGAGGGCAGGAGACTGACGTAGACAGACAGATTAAGTACCCTAAAGGTTTAGGACACCATCAATCCCTACTGGAGGGGTCTCCCCAACACTTATTTTCAGCATTTACTTCAACTCTTATTGTTCTTTTTTTTGCCATAAAAGTGACTGTAGAATTCATTGTAAAGAAACATTTTTTTAGTTTTTTAAAAATATTTATTTATTTATTTATTTATTTATTTATTTATTATGTATACAATATTCTGTCTGTGTGTATGTCTGCA
>NW_004949110.1:7197488-7205296 GCF_000317375.1 Microtus ochrogaster
GGTTGTGAGCCACCATGTGGTTGCCGGGAATTGAACTCAGGACCTTTGGAAGAGCAGGCAATGCTCTTAACCACTGAGCCATCTCTCCAACCCCTTTTTTTTTAGTTTTTAATATCACTTAACAATATTATTTTAATTTTTTTATTATAGTATTAAATGTGCTGAACAATACGCAAAGCAACAAACACAAATTTAGATGATGTGTAAAAGAATTAGGAGTAAAGTGAGAATTGTTTCAGGCTTTGGACCTCTGGGACAGCTGCTGCTGGTGTCTCAGGGAGTCTCTCTGGGGTGTTGGGGGACGTCCTTCCACTAGGCAACAGTTCCCCTTTCTGCCAGATTTTGTTTAGATTCGTTGATGTGCAAGGAGGACCTACCAGAGACTGCGCTCGCCTGTGCACCGTTAATGTACATCAGGGGGAGTCACAGAGAGCCCTGTCCCTGGTTACTGATAGGTGAAGGAAGGCCAGAGGAGGCAATCAGTGAAGTACACTCAAGGTAGATGTGAATGACAGGAAGGGGTGGGGGCACGGCAGCAGACAGACCAAGGCTGCTGGAGAGCTCGGGAGCTGCAGTTTGAAAAGTCATCCAGAAAGGGCTAAGAAGGGAGTATTTGAATGGACGCTTGGGACAGTGGGAGGACCACATGTACACCGGGAGGAAGAGAGACTATCAGGAGCAAAAGGCCCTGAGATGAGAGGTCGAAGGGGTCAGTGAGTGTACTTGGATGGGGATTCAGAACTGCAGAAGGTGACGTCAAAGCAGAATTGACCAATAGAAGTGGCCCCGACTTTTATGGTGGGTGTGATGAGAAGGCCAGAGGAGGCAAGGGATAGAGCCACCATTTCATCTCAGTTTATCTTGCTCATGTAACCATGCTGCTGTCAGAGGGTCGAACAGTTGAATTAGAAAGTGGTACATTCTGATCAGTGTTTCCCATTGGTGTCTGACCGCAGTATGGGGCCTGGGTTTGGAGCAGGCATAGTCTTTGAGATCATGCTAAAGTGATGGGCACTTACACTGTACTTTGAACTTGACCTTGTGAGTTGTCTAGGTGAGCCATGTTGCCAGGTGAATACTTCAGCTTGTCCAGCCACACCTTTTGGAACAAGCAATACATCCTAGAACACTTAGAGGAGACTTCAGCTGTGCTTGAGCTCAATAGATGTGCCCCGTGGTGGTCCAACATTATTCTGTCAACATCCGTGGCATGTCTCATCCTAGGCAGCATCTGATACCATTTAGACAAAAGACCTGGGAGAGCAAAGCCCAGAACGAGCTAATTAAAGTGGGAACCTCTGCTTTCCATGCTGGTGTAAGGAGACTGACTTTTAAATCAATGTCATTAGAGTCACTCAATGGGGGAGCATGACTCTCCAAGCAGCTTCCGCACTAAGACCTTATTATGATGATGGGTGTAAAAAATATCCATGAGATGCGCACATCCGAGAATAACAAGAACCCCAAACCATGACAAGTCCAATGAACTGTTTAATTGGAAAAGATTTTATCGGAGATAGCTGCTGCTGCCCTGCTGGCTCGCTGACTGCGATGGGCAGCTATGGAGTGCTGACCATCACCAACATGCCTACAACCCGATGGCAGAATGAAATCATATAAATGCAAATTATGCTGTAATTAAAGAGGCAAGGGACAAGAAGCAAAAACATTTGGATGAGTGTGGCCTCCAGAGTCTTCCAGCACCTTCGAGACTGCAGCAGACTCTGAGGATACACTTTGACATCCTCCTGGTCCACTGCTGACTCGGGCAGGAGGGTACTGAGGGAGAGTCGCAGGAGTGGGTATGAGGGGCCCTGCCAATGCATCGCCTAGGTAGGGTCAGAGCCATTGGAGGCTATTCCTTCACTGGGTGAGGGCAAGCTCCTGTTCCCTATCACTATCTCCCACTGCCCACTGTCCTGCCAGAGACCTGGCCCAGGGACACGCTGAGGAAGAAAGAAGAGAAGCGTCTTCAGACAGAGAGGCAGTGCTTACAGGGCTTCTCTCCCATTTTAGTGTAGAAGGTAATGTGTGTTGTATGGTGTCTCTCATTTTAGCGTAGAAGGTAATGTGTGTTGTATTGTGTCTCTCTTTTGCCCTGTACACAGCAGTGAATCTTTTAATGGGTGACTTTGCTGATCCTGTCTTCGTGAACGTCTAATTTATTTCCAGTATTTTGTTACTGCACACAAGTGCCATTGGTTGGCACATCTGCTTTTCCTGATGAATTCTGAGCTCCACGGTGGCGATGCTCATTTTGTTATTTCTAACACAAGATATAGCCCTGGATATGCAGCAGATGCTCAGTAAATGAAAGTCACTTAAACTGAATTCTGAGAATCCTAGACAGTCAGCTGTGATGAACACGGCCACAATCGGAGGGCGGAGGGCAAGGTGAGGATCAAGATAAGATCCTCATTTGCTCCCCAACCCGATGCCTCTGTTACATCCTTTAGCTTTATTTGCTTTTGTTAAGTAGTAAATACTCTACCTTCTGCTCCCATCACTCACCTCTCAGTTGGGCCTCCCCCTTTTGGCCACATCTCAGGTTTTGACCATGTCACTTGCTAAGAGGCACAAATCTTACACTCCTGGAGGACAGATAGTATCTGTCTGCCTGGTCAAGATGTAACTCATATGCTTCCTGTTAGTTACCTAGCCAGGTGGTCAAGACCCAAGAGTTGAGATTTAAACTCAGATAGCCTGAGTTAAACTCCCAGCTGTCATTTGCTATCATGTGACACTGGGCAAGTCAATCCATCTTTCCCTCTGTGAAATAGAGGTACTTACATCATCTCTACTGTCTTGGTCCTATTGAGAGCATCTATAATAATAATCTAGGTAGCTTACCAATAGAAATTTGCTTTTCACTGTTCTGGAGGCTGAGAAGCCCAAGTTCAAGGCAGATTTGATTACTGGTAAAGACCTGTCTTCTAGTGTGGTGATTTGGATAGGAATGGCTTCCATGGAGTCATGTGTTTGAATGCTTAGCCCATAGGGAGTGGCACTATTAAGAAGTGTGGTTTTGTTGAAGTAGGTGTGGCCTTGTTGGAAAGTGTGTCACTGTGGAGGCTGGCTTTGAGGTCTTATATGCTTGAGATAGGCCTAGTGCGACAGTCTCCGCTGATTGTGGATCAAGATGTAGGATCTCAGATCCTTCTCCAACACCATGTCTGCCTGTATGTCACCATGATAATGGACTAAATATTTGGAACTGTAAGCCAGACCCAATTAAATGTTTTCCTTTATAAGAGTTGCCGTGGTCATGGTGTCTCACCACAGCAATAGAAATCTTAACTAAGACATCTAGTATAACAGCATGGTAGACCAGTTTTCTCAAGTCTTCTATGGTGCTGATGTCCTTTCTCTAGAGTTTTCCAGTATTATCTAATACTGTCCCATGTGTGTGTGTATGTGTGAACACAAAATTCAGATCATTGCACTTATTTGAGTGTTATTGAAAGGACCAGCGAGCTTACACACGTGGGGCGTTTAGAGACTGTTGCTGTGGACTGTGAAGGCTTTGCTGATATCGTTATTGGTACTCATGGCAGGTGGTAGAGTTCGTTCCTGATGTCTGCTGCATGCCTTCACTACCACACCGGGCAACCATGTTTAAGCAGGCAGAGCTGGGCTCTTATTGCTTGCTTGGGAGAGAAACTTGGGGTCCCTGCTGAAATGCAGCAGAAATGCTTCTGTAGTTCTTTTGAGGAGCTTTAGTGGTGGCGTCTAATCACTACTGTCTTCCTGTGTTCGGAACACTACGGAGGGAACTCCCTCTCATGCTTTCATTACGTGATGAAACTATTACAGTACAAATGAGTACAGGCTCTAGACCAGCGGTCCTCAGCCTTCCTAGTGCTGTGACCCTTTAATACAGTTCCTTGTGTTGTGGTGACCCCTAGCCATAATTTTTTTCATTGCTACCTCATAACTGCAATTTTGCTGCTGTTACAAATCGTAATGTAAGCATCTGATAGGCGACCCCTGTGAAAGGTTGTTTGCCGCCAAGGAGTCCCGACCCACAGTTTGAGAACTACTGCTCTAGAGAAAGCAGGACCACACGCACAGACTTCGCCCACTTCGAGCACTCCTCTACCGTGCATTTGCTTTGTTTCCTCAGAATGAGCACAGATCCTCGGTAAGTTTTGTATAAAAAGCTCTGATCAGCGTGGTAGTTCGAATGTAACTGGCCCGCAAAAGCGGAAGCTTTCTGTAGCTGATATTAAGTCTCTCTGTCGATGCAGTAAATCAGATCAGGCCAAATTAAAAGACTAGATTTAATGAACAAAGCAACTCCTGGGTGGTCTGGGACAGGATGGGGAGGAGAAACCAAGAGGGGCAGGTGAGGTCTGAAGAGGGCAGTTCTAGGGAGGGGGGCCACAGCGAGGTGTGCTGAGGGCGGCGTTTGAAAAGGGCAGCTCCGGGGGAGGTCCCAACAATAAACTCACTGGGACCAGCACTGGTGGAGATGTAGCCTTGTTGATACAACGTTTCCGTTATAACGTTGTTGTCAGATGGGAGTCTGGACGTCCCCCTTGGGATTTCCAGGCTTGTGTGTCCTGGAACAAATAATTGGATTCGGGGCACATGGACAGTGGCAGAAGCAGAGATAGTTTATTAGGAGAGTATTTCTGAGGGCGGAAGTGGGGCAGAGATCTGGGACAGGCGAGAAGATCAGGGGCACTGGGCCAGCGCCATGACCTCCTTTCTTCCTGGCTCAGTTACACAGCACCCACATTCCCCACACGTGGGCATCGTGGGCTTTCCTCCAGATGCCTTGGCCTTTATATGCAGCCTTTGGTGGTGGGGGTGGCTGGGCCTAGGCTGAAGTATTTTTTCTGTTATTGGCTTCTTTCAGTTTTTAATGTTGATATGTCTCTCTTCCTACCTTGTCCTCTCAAACCTTCTCTCTGAGATGGTTCCAGAGATATTTAGGGGTGCTGAAGAATTATGATCAGATTCTTATAATTTTACAGGCCGATGAAAGGCATAGTCATCTGCCTAAAAGGGACCATAAAACTTCATCACTTCCTTCTCCATTGATCGGAGAGGAGGCTTTGGATCCTTCCTAGTAGGAGTTGGCCAGAATCCATGTGTCATAACAAGTTTAGCTTGACAAAGTGCCTTACCCTCTCTGGGTAGGGGATTGGGGGGTGGGGCTGGAGGGGAGGTGGAGGGAAAGGGAGGATGGGAGGGAGTGTAAAATGAAAAGAGATAGTTTGTTTTCTTTAAAAAAATAAAAAAAAGTGAAAAAAAAGGAAGTTTAGCTTGGAAAAGCTATATACTTGAAGAAACTTACAGATGCCAGGCCTAGGAAAGAGTAACTGACTATGCCAATCGATGGTCTCTCAGGGCCAAGATTGCCCCAGGACACCTGCCCTTGTGTAGCTTGCTTCTGGGTTGTTAAAAACAACAGCAGCCCAGCAACATATCACTAATGGCTATGTACTGAGAATGTAGCAAGATGCAAAAAAAAAAAAAGGACTTTAGGAAAGAAATGGTGGTGGGCTAGATTAAAAGGTTGCACAGTGTGAAGCTGTAGTAATGGAGCAGACCCTGTAGCAACCGTGCCAGAAGAATAGTAACTGAAACCAAACCATGATGCTGGAATTATTAAGATGGGGCTTCTCTTAGTCTTTCAGAAGCTGTCCTATGTTTTCTTGTTAGAAGAGTTTGTGTTTTAGCAGCTCTGTCTTTAAGCTGTTCCTGAGGCTGGGCAGACTTAGAAAAGCAATATTTTTATTTTACAGACTCATTGTTTGAGTCCTTTTAGTCTATGCTGGGACAAGGCGCTGGAGGCTTGAATATAAAGCTCTTCACATTGCCTCACAAATTAGAGTCCTGTAAAATAGGTTCAGCTGCAGGGTGGCATTGTGGTTCAACTTTGCATCCTTTGAGCAAACTTTTTTTTTCTTATTAATTTTTTTCATTTATTTTATATTATTATAGAGGGGATCACAGTTTCTCCTTTCTTCTTTCCTTCCGTTCCCTTCCCTAACTCCTATCTACTCCTCCCCACCAATTCCTCCTCTGTTTTAGAAAGGGCCAGGCCTCCCATGAGAGTCAACAAAGCAAAGCATGGCACATCAAGGTGATGCAGGATCAAGCTCCTCCCCCTGCATCAAGGCTGGTGGAGGCATCTCAGAATACAGCATAGGGAAAAGTTCCTAAAGTCAACTCAAGTGCCAGAGACAGGTCCTGATCCCACTGCTAAGAGTCCCACAAACAGACCAAGCTACACAACTTTCACACACACGCTGACCAAATTTTGACCAAATTTTCTTATCACCCAGTTTGTATTGATGCCAGCTTACAGTGAAGCATTCACCTCCCTTTCTTCGGGTCCTCAGTATCAAGGGAAGGTTTAAAGCAACCGAATGAGAGTTTTCCATGCTTAGTCATAAAGGGAGAGAAAGTAACAGAACAGCAGAACTCCTAAATGTAGAAGGCATCCCCTTTACCCACTAACAGAGTTCTCTAAATGATTTGTTAGTGGGTGACTGCATGCATCCTTGGGAGAGTTAGAAAACAGGCTCCGGTCTCCAGCCATTTGGGGCTTACTCCTTTTCCTGGCTGGGTTTGAACCAGTTGCTTCCATTGTCTTCCTGCAACATTGGGTGACATGCAAAGACCTGCCATGGGCATCTCCAAAGTTGTTTATTTATTTATTTATTTAATCTTAGTAGAAAAAGGTATTTTACTTTAGACACTAAGCAAACTTGAAACAAAACAACAACAACAACAACAAAACCAAACTCCCCAAATTCCAGTGCCATAGGTCGCTAGATTCATGGAAAAGACTTGCCTTTCTCTTGAATGACTGTGGCTTTTGTTTCAGACTGCCATCCAGGTTACAAGTGAAAGTGGGTGGATGGAATTGCCTATAGTCAATGAGCAGTAAGGATGTGAGAACAGTTACAATATAATAAAATAAACAAAGCACAACAACACAAGAGAGCTGTAGTGTGGAGTGAAGGCATCCATCCAGGACTGCTGAGAAGGGCTGACCTTGAGGGATGCCTGTGAACCTTAGAGTTCCTGGTGAGATAAACATGTAAAATTGGTGGGTATGGAATACTGGGTGTAGTAATATAAGCGGCGGGGTTGCGTTCCCAGCACCCCAGCCACCTGGCTAGCTATCCCCGTGTCCGCCCAGGAGCTGGGAGCATGGTGTCTCTGTCTGAGGCATCTTACCTCACTTCCTCTTCCTCCCAGCATTGTGCTCTGTTTACTCCACCCACCTATGTTCTAAGCTATGAGCCAAGCAGTTTGTTTATTACTCAACCAATGAAATCAACAGGTTGATATATGACACTCCCACATCAACTGGGGGCCATGGAGACAGGCTTTGTGTGGTACCTAAATTCCCTACAAGATGACCTTGGAGACTTTTGGGCCTGAGCCCTACTGAGCCTGGGTCTAGGGCAAGGTTGGATCTCTGACTGGTATGTGAAGAACATGGGCAAGGGATGTCCCCATCTCTGTTGCCACACCCGAATCTCTTGTGCCAAACCTGCCATGTTGAAGCCTGCTATCATTCATGGTGCCTCAGGATGGTGAAAGGAGGAGACAAAGAAAGGAAGATGCCTTCTGGCACCAGGAAAACTTGTCTGATGGAGGAAGGTCATTGGTTAATTAAATAAAGAAGCTGCTTGCCCTGATAGGTTAGAACGTAGATGGGAGGAGTAAACAGAACAGAACGCTGGGAGGAAGAGGAAGTGAGGTCAGACTCGACAGCTCTCCTCTCAGGGGCAGACGCCTGAGAGAGACACGATGCTCTACTCTTGCGGGCAGAGGCGAGAGCT
>NW_004949110.1:7205416-7210723 GCF_000317375.1 Microtus ochrogaster
GAGTTAGCCTAGAAGAGGGCTAAAGCTAAAGAGCCAAGCAGTGTTTAAATGAATACAGTTTGTGTGTTGTTATTTCGGGCATAAGCTAGCCGGGCAGGCGGCCGGGGTGCTGGGGACTCAGCTCCGCCGCACCTATTACTACACTTGTCCTCAAGGAGGACACTTGGGGCCTTCAGCTCAGGGCCACGGGACCTTGCATCTGAAGTGCTTGGTGACTCAGCAATAGGGACTTAACTTTCACCTCTTTAGGGGCAACCAAGGGTAATAGCAATAGTCTGTAATGTTTTGAGACTCTCTAGGACAACCCTGCCCAACAACAGCTCAAAAGAGGGTTTTTTTCATGCCTGGTGTTGGTTTATTTTTAAGATGGCCTTTGGCTCTTGGAGGGAGCATTGTCAGCCTAGATGGGAAAATTGTATTTAAACTGTGTCTGTATATTTATATACAGTCTTAGGTGTATACACATCACAGCTTTTTGGTGATTAGTTAATAGTATGGTCTCATGACTTTTCAGACATCCTAGCTGTTACTTTACCCTCTGTCTTCCTTCTGTATTCACCTTCTTACCCCTTTAAACTTTGTCTTCCCGATTTTTCCCGTTTCGTGATCTGCTCAGTTGTTCCCTGCTATTCCTCTCTCTATTGCTCCTGAACTCACCCTCACCCTGGCAATGGTCCCATGCCTTTCCGGGCTCCCACAGCTACTCCAGTTTCTGTATTCATATTTGAAGATTTGGAGCTAGGAATTTCAGAAGAAAGAGAATATGTAACAAGCTTTCAAGGCAGGGAACAAGCCAACACCCTTACTCAGATTTGACAACTATGAACCACAACAATGACCAGCATGGCATGATGACCCCAAGGGTGCAATAGCATCATACACACCTGGGTGGAAGCAAACAGTTCTCTAATTGGACGTGAGACCTATTCAATAAGGAAGAAACCATGCCTTGTACTAAAAACCTATCCAACTGCCCAGGGCCAGTGAAGACACAGGTCTTAGATGAGAAACTACATCTGCCACTTTACTAAACCAGCATAATCCCTGACTGCACTCTATGTATGTATTTGTCCTTATACCCACAGATAAGAATAATTCTCACCCCTCATTAAGGAAACTTCTCTTTGGAACAGATGAAGATCATCACAGAAAATCGTAACCCATCAAAATGTAGAGTGGTGGAGCCTTGTCTCAACTAACAATACATCTACAAAACAACTCCCGTGCCTTAGGCTCAGGGAACATTGCTGAAGAGGATCTGAGATGAGTGTAAGAGCCAGAGGGTCAGAGAGTTTGCCGTGAGATTGTGTCTCCTAGTCAGAAGTTACACACGTAAAGCCTCGCCACCAAGATTGCTTAAACATGAGCTGAACAAGGAAAACAATAGACACGCTAAAGTGGATGGGAAAAACCCACAAGGCTCCAAAGAACTGCAGGCAGCTAAGGATTGCTGAGAGCTGGAGAACTAGTCTTCCCCAGGGAAGAGCCCACCACTTGGTTAGCCAATGCCAGTGGTCAACCCCGAAAGCACACATACAAGTAACACAATATAGATTGAGCAGGTTTATACACATGCTACACACACACACACACATAGGTATTATTACAATTGATGAAAAAAGAGGGCATGAATTTGAAAGAGCAAGGAGGAGTCTATGGGAGGACTTGGAGGGAGGAGAGGGAAGGAGGAAGTGGTATAGTTATATTAATTTCAGAAACAAAAGAAAAAAACTAAAAAAGCAATAGTTGTAAGAGAGACTTATATATTTTTATCTATTAGTATCAAGTTTTGTTTTATAAGTTTATAAATTCCATGGTGTATGTTTAAATAAATATGTATTATATTTGTATATTAAAAAAGTAATGAAGAAAGAGAGGTTGGAGATGGTGAACAAATGCTCGCAGTTTGGTAAAGTCCGGGAGTGTGGTGATGTTCAGGGCACCACGTGTCTGGATGTACGGTGAATACAAAGCCATCATTTGGGAATAGCTATCTTTTTTAGCACCATCATGACCTCCCCTATGTGGGTACCACTATACGGCCTCAGGCATCTGTGTCTGGCACCGTTGCTGTCTGCTAACTGTGTGAACAGACCTCAAGGTGTCTCACAACATGAACCCAGAACACGCTGAGGGGCATGACTCTGCTTGTGGGAGCCCATTTATTTCTAGAGACTCATATAATACAATATCTGCATCCTACAGTGAACAGACATGGGATTTTAATCACATCTGCAAATTTTCCTTCATAGGAAATTTCCTGTGTTAGTGTGTGGTTGAGTAACCAGGATATAATAATCTGGGGGAGAGGTGTCTGTAAAATTCTGCTCACCACAGCAAGTAAATAGATATAGATCATACAAGATGCTGACCTTTTACATGAAATGATACCCTGGATAGACCAACAAGTAAGCGTATGTATTATAACTTCTATGGAAATAACTAAAAAACATGCCACATAGGGATACAGTTAAAAAAACAAGGAAGAATTAAAAAATATTTAATTAACCCAAAAGAAGAAAGCAGAGGAACAATAGCAGAGAAGACAACGGAAGACTCATAGGAAGTGATGAGTGGTATTTTGAAATAAAATGAATAAGTAATTAATACAACAAATGCATTAATCCTCAAGTTCATCCACAATAGCTTCAAAAGAGTACATAGTAAATTTTCCAAGTACATGAATTGATAAAGTACTAAGAAAAAATCCTGTGGTAGAAGAGACAATAGTTATTGCCTCTCTAGAAAGTGGGCAGGGACTTACTAAGCAAGGATACTTATGATTCATGTATTTTTCATTAGATTTAAAAGCAATACCACTCTTGGGAATATACCCAAGAGAGGCCCTATCATACAACAAAAGTATATGCTCAACTATGTTCATAGCAGCATTGTTTGTAATAGCCAGAACCTGGAAACAACCTAGATGCCCTTCAATAGAAGAATGGATGAAGAAAGTATGGAATATATACATATTAGAGTATTACTCAGCAGTAAAAAACAAGGACTTCTTGAATTTTGCATACAAATGGATGGAAATAGAAAACACTATCCTGAGTGAGGTAAGCCAGACCCAAAAAGAGGAACATGGGATGTACTCACTCATATTTGGTTTCTAGCCATAAATAAAGGACATTGAGCTTATAATTCGCAATCCTAGAGAAGCTAAATAAGAAGGTGAATCCGAAGACAAACATATAGGCATCCCCCTGAATCAGGCGATGAAAGGAGACAGATACAGAGACGCACATTGGAGCACCGGACAGAAATCTCAAGGTCCAAATCAGGCCCAGAAGGAGAGGGAGCACGAGCAAGGAACTCAGGACCGCGAGGGGTGCACCCACACACTGAGACAATGGGGATGTTCTATAGGGAACTCACCAAGGCCAGCTGGCCTGGGTCTGAAAAAGCATGGAATAAAACTGGACTTGCTGAACATATTGGACAATGAGGATTACTGAGAACTCAAGAACAATGGCAATGGGTTTTTGATCCTACTGCACGTACTGGCTTTGTGGGAGCCTAGGCAGTTTGGATGCTCACCTTACTAGACCTGGATGGAGGTGGGTGGTCCTTGGACTTCCCACAGGTCAGGGAACCCTGATTGCTCTTCGGGCTGATGAGGGAGGGGGACTTGATGGGGGGAGGGGGAGGGAAATGGGAGGCGGTGGCAGGGAGGAGGCAGAAATCTTTAATAAATAAATAAATAAATAAAGACAGTTAAGAAATATTAACTGTAGTTATAATATACAAACTGATATATATTTGATGAAGTACACTGATGTCTAAAACTTCCTTGCATAGAATAAGATGGCTCATATAATCAAGGAACAGATATGTGGTGTAAAATTCTTTTGACTTGTTTGTATACTTGAAACCTTATATAATGAAACACTGGTGATGTAAGACATTTTCTGCTAAATGACAGTGGAGAGAATTTGCTGATAATGTTGCAGCACTATAAGAGATGCTAAACGAAGGTCTCAAGCCAAAGGAAAAATGTCATCGCATGGTAATCTAGGTCTTAAACGGCAAAGAAATGACGTGAAATTGAAGATGTTGTTCTACATTCTTTAAAGCTAATCAGCGTGTTAAAGTAAAGCTGGTGATAGCATATTTGGATTTAAGTATATGCAGAAGCGAAATGAAGAGCAGTAGTGCCGAGGGTGGTAAACAGAATTTTACTCTTGTCGGTACGTGTAGTATGTAGTTAATTAAAGGTAGTGTGATATACACTTACTCTGAATATATATGTATTTGGAGTAATACACATGCATTTCAGAGTAACTATAAATCAGAAACAGAGTTATAGCTCAAAGGACAATATAGGAGGTCTAATTTAGAACAAACGTGTCTTGATAAGCCCAGATGAAAAGAAAAAGGAATAAATAACAGAAGATAAATAGGAAACAAGAATTTATATAAACAGACTAAACATGCTATTTGAAAGACAGAGACTGTTAGACTGAATAGGAAAGCCGTGTTCAACCTGTAGTTGAACTTTTTTGTTGGGACCTCCAACTCCCCAATATTGACACAGAGACTTATTAATTATGAGAGTCTGGTTGAAAGCTTAGGCTTGTTACTAATTAGCTCCTATAACTTTATCCATTTTGATCAATCTACTTTTTGTCTTGTGTCTTTCTTACCTTTACTCTGTACTGCCCATACTTCTTCCTCTCTGTCTGTCTGGCAACTCTTGCAGCTTTGCCTGTCTGCTTCCCAGCATCCTCTCTGTTCTGGACATCTGGCCGAGCTATTGACTATCTAGCTTTTTATTAAATCAGCCCAAGTGGCACATGTTCACAGTGTACAAGAAGATTCTTCCACAACATCAACCCTGTGTTGTTTATAAGATACACACTTGAAATACAGATAAAACCTAACAAAGCACTTAAAGAAGAACAATATACACATGAAAACACCAGGTATTAGAAAACTGGTTTGGTTTGGCTATATTAAAAGCCACCTAAGAAGCATCATTAGAGACAAAAGAGTAATTTTTTGTGAGAAGCTAATTTTAATTATTTTTTAAAAGATTCTGATATTTTTTATTTATTTTCAAGACAGGGTTTCTACGTAGCTTTGGTGCTTGTCCTGGAAATAGCTCTGGTAGACAAGGCTAGTCTCGAACTCATAGGGATCCATCTGGTTCTGCCTCCCAAGTGCTAGGATTAAAGGTGTGTGCCGCCACTGCCTAGCCGGATTATGAATTTTAAACAAGTTGGTGAACTAGTTGCTTTATTTTTGAAATGTGTTCTCCTCTCTCTCTCTCTCTCTCTCTCTCTCTCTCTCTCTCTCTCTCTC
>NW_004949110.1:7210823-7254412 GCF_000317375.1 Microtus ochrogaster
CCCTTCCCCTCCCTCCCTCCTTATCTCTCCCCTCCTCCTTCTCTCTCTCTCCCTCCCTCCCTCCTCTCTCTCTCTCTCCCTCCCTCCTTCTTTCTCTCTCCTTCTCTCTTTCCCTCCCTCCTTCTCTCTCTCTCCCTCCTTCTCTCTCTCTCTCCCTCCCTTCTTCTCTCTCTCTCATCCATATCATCCCTCTAACACCATTAATCTGTTCTAAAATATTTTTTTTTACAATTTTATGGCCTATAAAAATTCTTCATAGACATGATGAAATTATTTTTAAAGAAATAGCTATAATTTCACCCTTTTAAGAATACATCTGCCTTTCCCTCCTGCCCTTCCACAGTCCTTGACTACATGCACATATAGTTTTTATAGATAAGACCTCAGGGCAAATGCAGTTTTGTTCTCTGGATGTCACTCTATGAGTAAAACACCGTGTTTATGTTACCTTTAACTATGGCAAGTTTCCCCAACTTTGGGACTTTGGTTGCTCTTGACAGTTTTCTGTCTTAAGTAGTTGCTAGGGACACTGTAATATCATCAGTACCCACTAGATTCCAGTAGGCCCAGCCCCCAGGTTTGACAAAGATGTCATTGCCAAGAATTCCCTAAGAGGTAAAATGGTCCTGGTTTAGAATGTTTATCCACTAATGTTATGTGTATTAATATTTATTTATTCATTATGTATACAATATTTTGTCTGTGTGTATGTCTGCAGGCCAGAAGAGGGCACCAGACCTCATTACAGGTGGTTGTGAGCCATCATGTGGTTGCTGGGAATTGAACTCAGGACGTTTGGAAGAGCAGGCAATGCTCTTAACCACTGAGCCATCTCTCCAGCCCATTTATTTATTTATTTATTTATTTATTTATTTATTTATTTATTCATTCATTCATTCATTCATTCATTCATTCATGATTTCTGCCTTTTCCCTGCCACTGCCTCCCATTTCCCTCCCCCTCCCCTGATCAAGTCCTTCTCCCTCATCAACCCGAAGAGCAATCAGGGTTCCCTGCCCTGTGGGAAGTCCAAGGACCACCCACCTCCATCCAGGTCTAGTAAGGTGAGCATCCAAACTGCCTAGGTTCCCCCAAAGCCAGTATGTGCAGTAGGATCAGAAACCCATTGCCATTGTTCTTGAGTTCTCAGTAGTCCTCATTGTCCTCTATGTTCAGCAAGTCCGGTTTTATCCCATGCTTTTTCAGACCCAGGCCAGCTGGCCTTGGTGAGTTCCCGATAGAACATCCCCATTGTCTCAGTGTGTGGGTGTACCCCTCGCGGTCCTGAGTTCCTTGCTCGTGCTCCCTCTCCTTCTGCTCCTGATTTGGACCTTGAGATTTCTGTCCGGTACTCCAATGTGGGTCTCTGTCTCTGTAAATTCTTGAAGGCGGTGCTTGTCATCGTGTCTGGTGCAGCTAGCATTTGTCCCAAGGTGATGTGACAAGGAAATGAAGAGAGGACAGTGACACTGAGGGACAACAGACATGTACACAGAGATGCTGGGATCAGGTGGGCTGTGTGCACCCCGATAGAGTCACAGCAACTCCCACAAAACCCCGGAAACAGCCCATTTATCATGTCCACCATGGGGTGGGGTGGGTAGTTAGGTAGTCTTTGTATGTAGGCAGGCTGTCTTAGGTTACTGTTATCCTGGAGGAGGAAGCCACAGTGGCTAGTGTTTGCACACAGGCGTCCATCTACTGCCAACATCCCCACTCAGAGAAGAGGAAGGCTTTGCCAGTTCCGAGCCTGACCCATAGAAAGAAGATGTTGTCAATTCCCCGTGGGTCTGAGGCCTTGGTCCCTGACATGGCTGTGTCCATATCAACAGTACACGTTTTCTTAGGTCTTCATTTGCTCCTTGCACATTCCCTCAGGGCTTCCTTGGCTCCTCACAGTACATGGATAAAGAGACACACATCCTTTTTGAGCATTAAGGTGAATAGTGACTTTCAGACTGAAAGCTTGGATTTTCCATGGTCTCTTGCTTGAATTCATCCCCTGCTAGTTTAAATTACCGGAATCACTTAAGAAGTACCTGTGTCACTGAGAAAAGTGTTTGGCAACTTCTATATATTGGTTCTGGGTCAACAAATTAGTTATATGAGGTATATATTACTATAATAATTCATAAATCATATCTATATTACATAAATCAAAGAACACTGACACATGATGAGAATGTAAGAATGCTAATGTATGGAATGCATTATGATAGACTGAGACACATAATAAAGAAAAATGTGGCACATCCATCAATGCCTCCACACTCAAGGAGATGGCAGATGCCTAGGCTGGCAGGGAGGGTACCAGAAGGTAATGTGATGCCCACAGATTCTGCCTGGAAGGGACCTGGGAAAACGTACCTGATGCTGTAAAGAGAATGCTAATGCAGAGTTTGGCTTTCAAGAGACTTCTCAAGCATGGTTTTTCTTTCTGTCTTTTCTCCCCTGATCACCAAGGTTTCTTGTGGCTCTGGCTTTGGAAGTTACGTGTGAATTTGGGCAGGAGATAAACTCTCCCTCATTTGGCGTGCACACTTCTTCTTTAGCCCAATTTTCCTCCTGTGTTCTTGCTGCTCTTCCATTTCATATTCATCTTCCAGTTAACTTGCTTGTCCCTTCCTTAGGGCTGGCTGCCCTGAAACCCTGGTGGATCAGATCATTTCATCGTGGGATCCCATCACTCTCATTTCCTCTTCTTGACTCGTGTTTCCATTCCTGTTCATTGCTCCTGTGTTCCACAGGGAAAGGCAGAGTGTGTGTCTTGCTCTGGCAGATGCTGGGTCAGCGAAGCTCAGGGCTGCAGTTTCTAACCATACCCACCTGTCCTCCTTTTCTCAGGAGGGTTGAGACACTCCGAAGGGTCTTCTAGTGAAACTGTAGTTATTTAGTGGAAGCCAGGGATTCCAGATAAGGGGAGGCTGTCTGGGCTGTGGGTTTTACCCACAGATCAGTTGGATTTATCCAGCACATTCTGGGCCTCACCTGCATGGCAAGGTGATGCGAGAGCTACAGACTGTATAGCCCTTTCCTTGGATGAGCTCATGGTTTCTTAGTGCTCACCCTATCAGTACCAACTCACCACAGGAATGTTAGCATGCTCTGCATCATAAAACAGGACTCTCAAAAAACCCAACCACCAAATCAAACCAAAACCAAAACCCCAGAATTTGTTTCTCACCAACCACAGCCTTCAGCCAGGCTCTGCGTGTTCCCTTTCCCCGCCCCTTGACTACAGCTCAGGCAGTTCCCACAGTTTTGTGGTTCCTATCACTCTAGTCATGGTCATGTGGACAGTCACGACATATTTCTTAAGTAGCCAGGAGCCAACTAAACTGCAACCTCAAAACTTGATCCTCCCTGCCAGCCTCCTTCACACTCCTTAAGCGTAGTCTGGGACTCAGGTCTCCTTTCCTTGTTTTCTCATTCCCAGCATCTCATGGGAAGGGTAGGAGGATGGAGAACTAGGAGGAAATGAATGAAGCGCACAGCGGGCTCTGCTGTTACTGCTGCCTCTTAGTTTGTGGGGTGGCTGTAATGGTCTCCAGTGCCGAAAGGGAGTGTGCTTACTCTCTTGTAGGTACATACATGGGGTTTACAGAAGCCTCTGGGGTACCGTCTCAGTGTACATGTCCTTAGCCCTTAGACTTCTGGTTAAATGGTCAGATGACCTCTCATGACCCCTCTTCCCAGCTCCTACCTTCCACATAGTCTCTTCCACTGGCCTATGGCAGATCCACCCTGTTCTTCTAAACTGCGGCTGTCTAGCCTCATGGGCTCGCATGGGCCACTTTGCTAAACATACAGTCTTTAGGAATGCTAAGACCCAGGAATTAAGTTCCCTCTACTATTAAGTCCAGGCACGCCATGCCCGAGTCTTCACTGGAGCAGCCTTGGGACAGCTTGGAATCCTGCAGCTCAGCAAACACCCAGCTGGAGAGGGCTTCACACATGCGTTCTGCTGCACTCCTCTCTGCGGGTGCTCCAGGAACCTTCCTCCCCCAGTCCAGGTTGCCATGAACACCCATCTTCCTCCCTCCTTGTCAATAGTCTCTCATTTTCTATGTATAGAGGAGTGTGGGGATGGGGTTAGGGTTATAGGACCATTTGATTCTTTCTTATCCGGCATCTCGATGCTCTCTAGGGACATTTAACACGAAGGACTCATAGTCAGGGGATTTTCTGAGCCAAGCAAGAAAATCTCATTATTCTCCTTTGTCTAGATAACACATGTCACCAGATAACAGTGACTAGGAGCTGGGCTTGGCCACCTCCATGCTGCTCTGTAAGTATTAAGGGAAAGGAAAGAGCAGCAGGGCTAGGTGTCTGGAAATACCAGGACTTGGGACTCTGGGGCTGAGCTGAGCCTTGAAGGACTTTTTTTTTAAGGTAAAATATTGGATTATAAAAGTAATACACACTTTTTATATAAAAAGGAAGCACCAGCGAGATAAAGCTTTCTTCCCTCCAGCCTCCCTTCTTCCCCAGGATGACCTTTCTGGCCGCGTGCTCTGCATCCTTCCAGACCTTCTTTATGGGCATATAAACACACCTCCAAGCCACAAATACAGCACCTTCACACATAGCATGCCGTCTGCGTTGGCCTGAAGGATTTTAAACAGTCATTTATCCAGTGCTTGCGCTCTCCGTGGCTTGCTGTCACACTGCACTTGTCACTGAGGGCAGGGCGATAAGGAGCTTGTCCCTAGGTGGAGAGGTGGGCTAGGTCAGCCTCTGTGCAAGGATGCCGCCAGGAGGAGTCTAGGGGGCTGATAACCAATCTGTGTCTTGCTGCCCAGGCACAGTCCCTGGTTCTGTGTCTGGGGAAGGCTAGCAGGCAAGGGGAAGCTGATGAAGGTATTGGCTCTTCTAGAAAGTTAGAAGGTGGAGCCCACCAGGTTAGAGGTGGAGCAGAGAAGGGGTCAGGCCCATTGAAAGGTGGAGCCTGCTGGAGTGTGTTCCCTCACTCACATATGCAAAGGAGCCTAATAAGTTCCTGTATAGATGGAAGGAAAGTATTCACTAGGAATCTCAGAAGGCATTTTCCTACGCTTTGGGGTAGGTGGTCCAGCTGGGGAGGAAGTCACGCTAGAAAGAAGGTGAATCACTGTCTGGGAGTGGGATGGAGGAGTGTAGTATTGCCCCAGTCAGGCTTCTGTCCGTGGGCAGCCTCCTCCAGGTTATCAGAGAATTAGTGTTACTGTCCAGTTAAAACACCTTTGTAGGCCTATATTCCATCAACTCCAGGAAAAAGAAAATATCCACTCTTTTTAGAGGGCACCTCAGGAGGGAACATAGAGATCTGACCCTGCCATTCTTCTTTTCCTAATTTATTTTTATTTTATGTGCATTGGGGTTTTGCCATGGGTGTTGGGTCTCCCGGAACGAGAGTTACAGTTATGAGCTGTCATGTGGGCACTGGGAATTAAACCTAAGTCCTCTGGAAGAGCAGTCAGTGCTCTTTACCGCTGAGGCATCTCTCTGTTGACCCTGCCGTTCTTATGGCTCCATTCCCATCTCCTAGCCCTTCAGAGATTCTAGAATACTCCCCACATAGGGAACCACTACCATCTAACCTCACCGCTCCACCATTTCTTGGCTTAGCCGCACACTGATCTCAGACTGGATGCTGGCCCTTCCGTCCACCTAATCTCTGCTGTCCTCCCTCTATCTGGCTAGCTCTTACCCCAGTCATTTTTTTTCTTACTCCAGCTGTCTTTTCTCTGTCCGACTCTTCCCCAGATGTACCCCTCTACCTTATTTGCCTAGCTCTTAATTGGTTCTGATTCACGGGGGAGCCTGGGTGGTTTGGGGTTTCCCCCAAAGTCCACTTTCACTCTTCCTTTCAGCTGACATGGAGCCGGATGTGCGACCAGCATCCCATCTGGTGGTTTACTGTCTCCTACTGCAGTGCTCATGTCTGACCCTTCCCAGGATGGCACAAATGAGAGGAGGCCCAGGTAGCCCGGCCTAGCTCAAAGAGAAGGAAGACATAGCGGCCTTTCTACAAATTAGACTTTACGTGCAGGGACAAACCATTACATGCTCTGCTGAGGTAGAAAATGACATTTTTCTTTAAGCTCAGTTGTGTTTGAAAGTTATTTGAATAACAGTATACGTGTACACCCCAATCAGTTCTATGTACGAGCAGGTCTCCTTGGAGGCACAGTCTTCCAGGGCCCATGTTTAATCGTGATGGGATGTCGTTCCGTTGGCTGACAGCATTCAGTTCAGTGTTCAACTGATATGAAGGAGCTCCTAATTATGTTTTTGTGGGTTAAAAAAAAGACTATTAAAAAAATAAAAATTTGCCTCAGAAAGAGACTGTGTTTCTTATATGTGATATGGTGGAGAGCCTGGAGTAGCTTTCAGAAGCTCTGAAGCTGGGGCCTTTAGCTCTCGAGGTGACTGACGGATGCATTTGCCTTCCTCCGGAAGGTAGATGATGGAAACAGTGACCCGCTGCCTGCACAGTGTCCTCCCGTTTGCTCTGCTGCCCCCATCCCTAACTCTTGAAATTTATCACTCGTGTGTTGTTCAAACGGTCAGGCCAACTGAAACAGAAAGAACCTACCCAGCAGAGCAAGGGGAAAGAAACCTGCACCCAGCCGTCTCAACTCCCCAGAATGAGCTTTTCTGCCCTGCTCTCTGTGTCCTTTGATGGATGATGTAAGAGATGGATGGGTGAAATGCTCCGAGGTATTTATTGTAGCTTGTTGGTAAGGATATTGTCCACTAAATCCGCAGACACTGTTAGAAGAGCCGCATGAAAGACTGAAGCCTTGAACATTAGAAGGGCATCGATTCATTCCCAAGGCGACTATGCTTGACTTTCGGTGGATAGATTCAATTTTGTAATTGATTGTCTTCCTTTGGCTGCCAGGAACCTCAGGGGCATATTTATAGCTCAGTTTTTTTTCTTTCACTAGTACATGACCTTGTGTATTCTATATGGATGTATGCTGCCCCTAGATTCATCTTTCCCATTTGTTTATCCTTCCCTAATCTTTGTTGGATCTGCGTTTTGCTAATTTCTCTAGCTCTGTCTAGCAAATACATAGAATTACTGGAATCCTACAATAAACAGGGTTGTCTTCAGGGTCTCACTCTGAATCCCAGACTGGCCTTGAACTTGAGATACTTTTGCTCCTGTTCTCCAAGTGTTTACAGGTGTGTACCACCATGCCTTGACCAATGTATTCATTCTTTTCTACCTCTGTCCCATTAAAGTTGTTCTATGTACCTCCTTCCACTCACCTTGCATGAGACCACTGTGACTCCTATCACTTTTATTTGATTAAACCACCTCTGTTTCTGTTTACTTCCACAAAGAGAATGTTTGAGCGTGCTTTCTGTTTTCAATTGGTATATAATATTTGTCTCCCCACTGTTTTTATCCTCGATTTACTACAGCAGAAAATGGGCAACCAGAAGACTGAAGACCTTGCCAGATCATAGTGCAAATGAGGGAACCGTATTCCAAACCCAGCACCTGCCTCTGGAAGCCCTTTCTTAGTTACGGCATCTCACTAGACTGGAACCCGTCATGTTATATTGAGTCTAATACTGAGTTTTGACCTATACGTCTTTTGTTTCATGCACATGAATATAAAAACAACCATAAGGCCAGGGAGCTCAGCCAGGTGACCAAGTGTGAGTATGAGGGCCTGGTCTCAGTCCTTGGTGCCCATATGAAAATGGATTGAGGCTGAGCAGTGATAACCTTAGCAGGGCAGGCAGAGAGGAAGCCTCCTGGGGCTTGGGAAATTTTTTCCAAGGCTCAGAAACCAAGGCTACTGTAGCTAGGATAGTTGTGGTTTTTGAGCTTCATGCTGGCTAGTCTTTCAAATCTATTTATCCATCTATCTGTCTATCTATCTATCTATCTATCTATCTATCTATCTATCTATCTATCTATCTATCTATCGACAGCTTCACACAAGCTACTGCCATTTGGAAGAGTGAACCTTAACTGAGAAAATATATCTATCACTTCAGTCTGTAGGCAAGTCTATGAGACGTTTTCTTGATTAATGATTGATGTGGGAGGGCCCAGCCCTCCGTGGGTGGTTCCACACGATCAGTTGAAGAAATGAAGATTGTAGTTGACCTGAGTGTTTTTGTCCTATTTTTTAAGAGCATGTTTGTGCATGTATGAACACATATTAATCTGGGATTTGCATTTTATTTCCTTTATTTCCAAACTGGAACAATACCAAAGATTAAGAATTGTAAATTGATATTATATTTAAGTTAAGGGTCAGTAAAAGACTAAGCATTTCTCAAGGCAATTTGCCACCTATTATAAAATATATAATGCATTTGTGGTTATATATGGGATAGTTATGTTAGGTAGAATTATGATCTTGTTATTGTTTTAATTTGAAAATTGAGCATGACATAAAGAAATGTGGTTGTGTGTCAAAAGTTGACAGGAATTGTACTTGAAATGGCTTGCTATCTTAGTTGTTGTAATTAATATAGTTTCTGTGTGGTTATTTGGGTCTGGTCGCTGGGAAACCAATGAGCAAGGTTTGCTTACAAGTTGTCAACTTGACTACATCTGGAATCAGTTAAAAGGCAAGATGCTTGGCACACCTGTGGGGGATTTTCTTAATCAGATTATTTGAAGCAGGAAGACCCACCCTAACTCTGGGCCTACCTTCTGGTGGCAGTCCACATGAAAGGATATGAAAAAAGGAAACTGATTTTTACCTCCTTGTTCCCACTCTTGCTGGCTAGTTTTTGTTCTGGACCCTATTTTTTGTTTCAGGATCCAATGTAGACTAAAGACAGTATCTCATCAAGAGTCCTCCAGGACTCCATCAGCAGACTGAAACTAGAGATATCCAGCCTTGTGGACTGAGCAACTACTGGATTCTCAGCCATTCTGCTGTGAGACAGTAACTGTTCAACTACCTAGACTGCATCCTGTAATGCTATACATACACACATGCACATGCACACGCACGCACACACACACGCACACACATATCTTATTCTCCAAGTTCTATTCCTTTAGAGAACCTCAGTGAATAAAAGCAGGCACTCTTTCGGTGGTACTCTCAGTACAGGCTCGGCAGTTTTACAAGCTGGAGCCTTGCTGAGTGGACTCTTGTTTTCAGTTAGCACTGTAGAGCGGGCATGAGGCCTTTCATGAATGAAGTCAATCTTGAACAGCTATGGTTGCTTCCATAGCTTCATCTGCCTCGTCACTGTCATTTATGTTCATGCTTCTTCTCTTAGTAAGCTGCACACTCTCCACATCCCCACTTCACTTCTGATCTCACTCACTGTGAAGCTGGGTAAATGCCATGAGTAATAACGACCTCACAGCCTGGATACTTGGCTGTCTTGAAGTTTCTTTCACCAAACCAGTTTTTCCATTGTTTTTGAATTCAGTTTCACTCATGTTTTCAGGACAGAGGGAAATGTGGCTAGATTACTTGACAATATATGACATAAATGACCTATATAGCACTGGTGCCTACAGAGCCCTTGTTCCTCTCTGCAACTTCATGAGCCTGGCTTTTCCTATACACATTTATATCTTCCCTCTAGACCTCCAGACATTTACCAAGATGGCCTGGTAAGCTCCTTCTGCATCACTAGAGGGATTCCCTGCCTAATGTCATCATTCTTCCCCAAACAGTTCTAGAGGTCAACCAACCATGTGCTCAGGTAGTCATAGCAATGGCCCTACTTCTCAGCATCATACAAGAAGCAACTGAAGGGAGAAAGAATTTTTTTTTTCAGCTCCACAAAGGCAGTGAAGGCATGATGAAATGAGAGACTTACAACTGCAGTGGGAATTTGTTTACATCAGAGTGAATCAGAAAGTAGATGGGAGAGGAGGCAGGGCCAGACTGCAAATATCAAGTCTTCCCCCCTGGTGACAGTTGTGGAATATTATTTTCAGATGTGTTACATTCTTTTATGCGATGGAATATTTGTCCAACGTTGCAACAATGTGTTAAATTTTTTTATGTTGCATTTGTTTAACTCTGTGAAGCTGTGTTACTTTGCCTGTCTAAAACACCTGATTGGTCTAATAAAGATCTGAATGGCCAATAGCAAGGCAGGAGAAAGGATAGGTGGGGCTGGTGGGCAGAGAGAATAGAGAGGAGGCGAAATCTGGGAGGAGCAAGATCAAGCGATGAGAAAAGATGTAGGAACAAGAAAAGGAGAAGGAGCCGGGCGGTGGTGGCGCACGCCTTTAATCCCAGCACTTGGGAGGCAGAGGCAGGCGGATCTCTGTGAGTTCGAGACCAGCCTGGTCTACAAGAGCTAGTTCCAGGACAGGCTCCAAAACCACAGAGAAACCCTGTCTCGAAAAAAAAAAAAAGAAAAGGAGAAGGAGAGGAGGGCATCAGAGGCCAGCTGTCCAGCTACCCAGCTACACAGTAAGACTTGGAGCAAGAAGTAAAGAAAGGCATATAGAATAGTAAAAAATAAAAGCCCAGAGGCAAAAGGTAGATGGGATAATTTAAGAAACGTTGGCTAGAGATAAAGGAAGCTAAGACTGGGCAGTCATAAGAAAGTCTAAGACTCCCTGTGATTGTTTTGGGAGCTGGGTATACGGACCCCCAAAGAACAAAGAGCACAAGAGTAGACAGTGCAGGTGACCTGCATCCTCCGGGGATATTCCACCTCCTTACAGTTCTTCAGCCTCCCCAAACATTGTTATTAGCTGGAGACCAGTCATTTGAACATATGAGCTCAGAAAGGACACTACATTTAAGCCACTAGGCCTCCTTTGAATTGCTTCCTCTTCATTGTCCCAATATCCCTGCTTTACGAAACTGTGACCTCAATTCATGAAGCAGGTTTGGGGTGGGAGACAGAATCAGCTTCCCTGGATGTTCATTTTACTCATGCATCAGGTTAACTCTGCTTCAGAGTCACCCCTCACCCGGCTCTCAGTACCTGAGGAGAAGTTCAAGCTTCTGACTAGTCATTAATGTTGAACTTTGACCTTTCTAGATAATCCCAGAAAGGAGCAAAGAGGATTTGTCTCTCAGTTTCTACCCTGTAAACTTCGGTTAGAGAATTTCACTTGGAGAGCTTGTTCTCTCTAAGCCTATTACAAAAATAATACAGCTACATAATTGCAGGGGGAAAATGAAATTTATTCTCTATCTACAATGGCCTCAAGGGAAAATAGAAGCACATAGAAAATTCACTACTTAGGAAAAATAAGCAGAACCTTCTCCAAATGCTTTGTGATTTAGTCATCAGAGACTTTGGGGAAAAAAAAAATCTATTTATCTTAAGCCTCTAAAGAAATGTCTTCATTGAGAGATTATTCTGGCGAAATTTATTTTAAGGAATTATTTAAACAACCATTGATCAGAATTCATTTGCCGTTGCTTTTGTTCCTCTTTAGTTATGGGTAATTATTTTAAGAGAGCTGATTGCCTGTTATAAAATATAGGGGTTTTATGTTATAAAAACATTCCAAATGATCTGTTGGCCTACAGGCTGCTGGGGAGGACCGGGCTGGCTCCAGGAGGCTTCGTCTGGGCTGACAGGGAAGGACATCAGGTGGCCTGGTGCAAGCAGAGTAGCCATGTGTGACTCCAGTAGAAACCATGGCGGAGGGCTGGGCTGCGTTTCTGGAGATAATGTGAGGTGACACCTTGGAGGGGCCTGCTGCTAGAGCTTTCTTTCTGGAGACAGACGCTGTGCTTCTCAAACACTGATTCTTAGCATCTTTCTACAGTTTCCTGCCCTGGGCTCCAGGAAAAGCAAAATGAAAGAAAAAGAAATCTCATGTCCCTAATATTTTTCTGTGGCAGAACTTACACCCTTATCTTTTCCCCGCAAAGTCCAACATCAAGGCAGACTACAGTGTAAGCAGATTGAAAGACCCTCAGAGAGTGTCTTTCAGTCTGGGGAGACCCTTCCCAAGGAACAGCGAGGCCAGCGGATGCAAACAGCAAGAGGTTTATTCAGATACACAGGTACCTGGGGCGTCCAAGTCTCTCGGAGGACTGGCGCGCTGTCCGGCTGGGGTAGCGGGTTTTTATAGGGTAAAGGGAGCAGAAGCACGGTTACAGAAGCGAGATGCATAGTTACAGGGTATTCATTGGTCAGTTTGAATATGGCCGAGTTCAAGTCAGGACAAGGTCCCTGGTTCCCGAGAATTCAGATATGGGCTGCCGTGGCTCTTGTCTAGGGCAGACAGGGTGTCTTTCTCGGTATTCACCGTTCCTCCCCCGGCCCAGCCACAGTTGTCTCTATCTCGTTTTGGCAGCTTCTAAACTGCCCTTTGTTAAAACCCTGAATATTCAGTACAAGCCTTGCAAAATGGTGTTACCGGTGCTAAGTTGTTTAACAAGCTGGGTGGGGGGGGGTCTTTCAAGATAAGTGGGTTGTGATTTGGGAAGGGGCGCAGACCGAGACTACTCATTCGTTCCCAGTTGCTCAGACTCCAGTAGTCACACAGAAACTGTATTAATTACAACACTGTTGGCCTATTATGAGGTCCAACGTTGTCTCAGTCTGGAAGGTGGAGGTGGTCTGGGGGGCTAACACCGTGTGTGATTAAACGGGCAGTGTTGAAGGTGGACAGACATGTGTAGCAGGTTTTTCTTTGGGCCACCAACCACCTCCAAATCATGACATGGAGACTTAATAATAGTTATGAATGCTTGGCTTTAGCTTATACTTGTCCTGCTGGCTCTTGTAACTTAAATTAACCTGTTTCTCTTCATCAGTGTTTGGCCTCGGGGCCTTTTATGTTTCTTTAATTCTGTATGTCCTACTTTCACTGCCTGCTCTGTGTCTGTCTGTTTGGTGGCTGGAGGACTGGCTGGCCCTGGGAATCTCCCTCTCTTTCTCCCTTCTTCCCCCCCCCCATTCTCCCCCATTCTCCTGAGAGCCTAGATTCATCCTCCTACTTATCCTCTCTGCCCACCAGTCTCACCTATCCCTCTACTGCCTAGCTATTGGCTGTTCAGCTTTTTATTAGACCAATCAGGTGCCTTAGGCAGGCAAGGAGAAACAGCAATACATCTTTTTTTATTGTAAATTTTTTCTTTTTTAATTGATTTTGAGCTATACATTTTTCTCTGCTCTCCTCCCTGCCTCTCCCCTTCCCTTCAACCCTCTCCCATGGTCCCCATGCTCCCAATTTACTTGGAGATCTTGTCTTTTTCTACTTCCCATGTAGATTAGATCCATGTATGTCTCTCTTAGGATCCTCATTGTTGTCTAGGTTCTCTGGGATCATGAATTGCAGGCTGGTTTTCTCTGCTTTATGTCTAAAAGCCACATATGAATGGGTACATATGATATTTATCTTTTTGGGTCTGGGTTAACTCACTCAATATGATGTTTTCTAGTTCCACCCATTTGCCTGCAAATTTCAAGATGTCATCATTTTTTTTCTGCTGTGTAGTACTCCATTGTGTAAATGTACCACATTTTTCTTATCCATTCTTTAGTCAAGGGGCATTTAGGTTGTTTCCAGGTTCTGGCTATGACAAAATAATGCAATGCTGCTATGAACATAGTTGAGCACATGTCCTTGTGGTATGATTGAGCCCAAAGGTGCTATTGCTGGGTCTTGAGGAAGGTTGTTTCCTAGTTTTCTGAGAAATCACCATACTGATATCCAAAAGGGCTGTACCAATTTGCACTCCCACCAGCAATGGCAACACATCTTTACATGATTAAACAAATGCAGCACAAACAAATGTAACAGACCTTTGCCTAGTTAAATAATATTCCACAGCAGCCACGGTCAAAGCAGGGAGCAGGGAGCAGGGACTAACAGGAGCCTCTGATCTCAGCAGCATGGGAAATAGGAAATTTGTCACTTCGTATAAACATCCATTTGTTTGTTCTTAGAAATATTGTTCCTTCCTTCCTCCTTTCTTTATTCTTTCCATCTTCCCCTTTTCTCTCTTCTACACATCATTTAGGCTGAGAGCTTATCACCTGTTGCTAGGTTACAGAAAGTACCACATTCTTAGGGACCTTATTTGCATTGCAGAAGATAAGCAGGGTGAGGCGGAGCGCAAGGTGTCCTTCTGAAGGCATTTTTTCCTTAGATTAAACACAAACCAGGAGGTTTATCTCTTAACCATTTTAATTAGTATGCAAAGTAATAAGTTCCACCGTGACATTTTCAGGCGTATACGTCATTTCATTACGCTCTTCTTTGCTCTCTTCTGCCATCTCTCTTGTTGGTCTAGTTCCTCCCCCAGATAGTGTGTGCTTTAGTTCTCATGTGTTTCATTAATCTCTTCTGTCCTCTTACCCACTCATCGTCCACCCCTTTGGATCTCTGTGTCATTCTCTCTCCTCCCCACCGTGTGTGTGTGTGTGTGTGTGTGTGTGTGTGTATTTAAAACGAGATTCTGCATTTGAAAGTCGTGAGATATTTGATCAGGCCCTTGTCTTTCAGAGTCTGCCTTACTTTGCTTAACATAGTGATCTTTGGTTTTATTCATTTTCTTGAAGACATCAAAGCCACTCTCTTCACAGCTGAACAAAACACCTGTGTGTATATGTGTAACATGGAGGGGCCTGCTAGTGTGTTGTTTCTGTCCTGCCCGGTTCCCACAACTGTTTGGCCCCAAAGAAAATCACACATAAGTCTCCATAAATTATAAGCTGATTGGCCCATTAGCTCTAGCCTCTCACTGGCTAACTCTCACATCTTGATTAACCCATTTTTTTTGATCTGTGTTAGCCATGTGGCTCAGTACTTTTTTTTTAGTGGGGCAGCTCATATCCTGCTGTTTCGGTGGTCTGATCAGGAGTAGGAGGAATCAACTTCCTTCTTCCCAGAATTCTCCTGTTCTCATTACATCATTTCTACTCTCTGTCTGTTTTTTCCTCCTGTATTTCCTGCCTGGCCAATCAGCATTTATTTATAACATGATTGACAGAATACAGACAATTCTCCCACACCATATTTGTATCACATTTTTTGATCCATTAATCTGCTAATTCTTAATTTGTTTAATGAGGCAGGGTCTCATGCAATCCCAAATTATTCTTGAATTCACCGTTTTGCCAAGGCTGGCCTTGATCCTCGTCCATTCAGGCATTACAGATGTGGACCACCTGATCCAGCCGCCATTCACCTGTTGATAGGTATCTCTGCTGCTTCCGTTATCTTGGGTATCACAAATAGTGCGGCCATAGCCAAGCATCCTCCAGGTACACACCTAGAAGAGGATAACTGGCTCATGCCGTGGTTCAAATGTTTGGTTTTTTGCTCCATACTGATTTCTGTAGGGGATGCTCCAGTTTACCCCCCTTCACCCCGCTACAGTGTATAAGGATCCTTTCCTCACGTCTTTGCCAGTGGCTGTTTGTTTTCTTGACAGCAACCGCTCAGACAGGGATGAGGTGGAATCTCAGAGCAGTTTTAATTTGCCCTTCCTAGAGTCGAACACGTTGCCAGATATTTCTTGCCTGTCTACGTTTCTTCTTTTGAAAACTGTTTATTCAGTTCCTTGATCCCTTTATTGATTGTATGATTCGCCTTAACAATGTTAAAATTTGGTCTCCTTAGTAGATTTTAACCATTAATCGCTTGTCAGCTGTGCACCGGGGAGCATTCCCCTCCCACTCTGCAGCTTTCTCTCCGCATTGCTATTGTTTTCTGTGCTGTGAGAATCCTGTTCATTTCATATAATCCCATTAGTCAGTTCTAGGATTATTTCACGCACTATTAGAGTCTTTTTTGGAAAGCCCTTGCTTATGCCGATCTTGAAGTGCCCTGCCCATCTGTTCTCTAGGAATTTCAGGTCTTACATGGAATCCTTGACCCAATGTGCATTTTTCTTGGGGGGGGGGTGTACAGATTGAATTTACAGATACAGTTTCCTCCCTCCCTTCATCTTTTTCTTTATTTCTTCCCCTCTTTCTTCTTTTTGTGTCCTCATCCACTTCCTTATTTTTGTCAATCTTCATGTCATTATTTGCTGACGCTTCCTCCTCCTTTCTTCCCGCTACCCCGCAATGTATGTTTCTACACTCTAATCAAAGATTAGATGGTTTTATCTATGTGAGTTTATTTCTGGTACCTTGTTTTATTCCGTTGGTCTACGTATCTTTCTTGTGCCATTACCACATTATCTTTGTCACCATGTCTCCGTAGCATAATTAAGATCAGCACTGTGGTATTGCCGGCATTACCCTGTATGCTTGGATATACCCTTTACATTTGGCTCTTAGAGATGCTGAAGGCTTCCATGTGAATTTAGAATTATTATTTCTGCTTTTGTGAACAATGTCACTGGGGTTTTGATGATACTAGATCTATTGATTGATTGCCTCTAGAAATAGAGCGATTTTCACAGTATAAATTTTGTTAATCCATGAGCACAGGAGGCTGCCCTATCTTCCAGGGTCTTCTTTAGCATCTTTCTTTAGTGTTTTAAAGTTTCACTGTACAGACTTTTGGCCTCATTGGTCATGTTTTTCTCTAGGTATTTAATTTTTTAAAAGCTATTATGAATGGAATTTTTTTCTGGCCTCTTTCGCAGCAACTTCATTATTAATACGTAGAAAGCTACTGATTTCATATGTTGATTTTATTCTGTGCTGTTTTGCTGAAAGTGCTTTTTTAGATCTGAGACTTTTCTGGTCTTTAGGTCTACTTACTGAAAATAGGGAAACGGTTTCTTCCTGTTCTAACTTCATCCCTTTATTTCCTTCTCTTATTCCTGTCCTAAGTAAGACATTGGATACTACATTGAAGAGTGTAGAGAGAGTGGGCACATTGTCTTACTACAGGGTTTGGAGGAGTCAGTATTGCATTGGCTATAGGTTTGTCGTATCTAGCTTTCATGATGTTGAAGTATGCCCCTGCTGATTCTCTGTATTGTGTCATGAAAAGATGTTGAACTTTGTCAATATCTTTCTTCATCTTTTGAGGTGAGCCTATGATTTCTGCCTTTTAATTTTATTTATGTGCTGTATTACAGTTGTTGATTTGTGTGAATTGAGCCACCTTTACACTGCTGTTATGAAGTCAGCATGGTCATGGTTTATGATTTTATAAATGCTCTCGAATTTGTTTTGCAAGCATTTTATTGGCAGGTCTTTTTTTATCTGGTATATTGGTCTGAAGTTTTATTTTATGTTCTTATTCAGGCCTGGCTAAAAATAAATAAATAAACAAACAAACAAAACGCCAAAAAGTTTTTCCAGCAAAAAGAAAATTTATTACAAAAGCAACCTAAATGTAATAAGGTGACTAAAAAATAAAAAACATGATTCTTTTTTCTTTGAGACAGGGTTTCTCTGTAGCTTTGGCTGTCCTGGATCTTGTTCTGTGGACCAGGTTGGCCTCGAACTCACAGAGATCTGTCTGTCTCTGTCTTCCAAGTGGAGTGCAGGTATTAAAGGTGTCTATCACCACTGCCCAACCAAAAATTATTTTTTAAGAAAAAATGATAAGTTCAGATACTTTTAAAGGAAACGACAAAGGAAAACACCCCAATAAAATACAAAATGAAAATTAAAAACAATGCCCATTAATAAAAATATAGACAAAAATTTACAAATTTATGAAAACGGAAGCTACAGGTTTTGTAATTGTGAAAGTGCAGCTAGACGCGCAATGACAGGAAAAGAGGAGAAACGTGGTGGAAAAGGGGCACTGCCTTGGAGCAGCTGATTCCAAAACTCTAAAATTTTTTTAGATCAATTTTATTATGTTATGTGTATATAAGTGTTTTGCCTGAGTATATGCATATGTTGTCCTATGTGCATGTAGAGGCCAGGAGAGGGTGTCAGATTTCTTGGGGCTTGAGTTACAGACAGTTGTGAGCCACTTGTGAATGCTTGGAATTGAATTGTCTGCTAAAGCAGCAAGTGCTCTTACCCCCAAGCCATCTTTCCAGGCTCTATTTCTGTGCCGTTGGAAATGGAATATCACCAGGTTGAGAAACTGGGGAGTTGTAAGTGTGGACACTTATCCTTCCTGTGGTTCATGCTGGCCATGTGTCCTCTCTCTACCAAAGCTGTTTCGGCTTAGTTAAATTCCCTTCTTTGTTCATAGGTGCTTCTGTTGACCACGCTTAGCTTTACAGTATGTGGATATGTGGGTTCTCATGTTCTCCTAAGACTCTTCAGTTCACGCTTCCCTCGGTGGCTGGTGATCTAGCTGCGAATAGAGTGAGGTGCTTTCTCCAGTCTTGTGGGAGTTGAGAAGCAATTACGGCAGTGAGACCTGTGCACACGGGTTGGGCCTGGATACATTCAAATCTCACTAAACACTGCACACCCAGCTGGAAGCATGTTAAGAAGTATTCTAGAGCTTCGGCAGGGATCCTCGTGACAGATGGCTACTTGGAGACTCGCCCTCTGACCTCAGGCCATCAAACTCCAGAGTTATTCTCAGTTGATGAGATCTGTTACCAAGTGCTACCTTGCCCTATATTCTTCATTATATGGACCAAATCTCTTGCTGTGTGACCCTTTGTTTTATCAACATCCAACTATTTAGCTTTCCATAACTGTGTCCCAGGACAGTCTCTCACCCTAGAGCTATGGCTTGAATCACACTTCATGATTTGTGATAGTTCCCTGTTCTCAGCTCCCCTGGGCAGCTTGTTTTAAATAATAGATATTTTTTTAAAAAATTCCGTTGTATTTATTAATTACACATACAATACTGTATACCATAAGGACATTTAATAGATGATTTTTTTCAAGGGTTCACACTCATAGGTATAAACTTTCCTTTGAGAACTGTCTTAGCCATATCCCAAAGGTTCCAATAAGCTATGCCTCCATTTCCTTCTTGGAATTTTAAAATTTCCTCCCTGCTTCTTCAGCGACACACGGCTAAGGTGTCTTGTGTTGTCTACAAGTGTTTAGGTGGGCACTGTGATTCCTTTTGCTATTGATTTCTAGGTTTATTCCAGTACAATCTGATAAGATAGGGGAATTTATTTTGAACTCTTTTCTGTGAGCTAAGTAGTGTTTCCTGGCTGTCTTAGTTTTGTTTCTGGCTGCTCTGATAAACTATCCTGGCAAAAGACAAAAAAAAAAAAAAAAAAAAAAAAAAAAAAAAAAAGGGATTATTTGGTTCACAATCCTAGGATATAGTCCATCATGGTGGATCTCATCCACAGTCACCAGCAGAGAGCAAGAGTTAATCTGTTTATGCCCGTGCCCTGCTAGATTTCTCTACCTTTATACAATCTGGGATCCCCTGACAAGGGAACGGTGTGTCCATAGTGGGTGGGGCTTCCCACTAATCAAGCTAATCCTCACAGACTCGCCGCCACAGGGCATCTGAGTCCAGATAATCCCTTATTGAGTCTCCCCTGGTGACCTCAGATTGTGTCACTTTGACAATTAAAGATAACCACCACACTGTCCTGGAATGCGATGTACAAGTTGGTAAGTTTAACCCCTGTTCCATAGGAACAACGATGCTATTGCCTGGGTAATGTTTATTGAGCCCTGGCAGCTATTACTGGTACCTGATACCTCTGGAGGAGGGGGCTCATCCTCTGAGGTTCCTTTCTTCCTCACAGTGCTATGCATAAGCAATGGAGTCAGGCCCAGAGCCAGACAGGACGTGTTTGTAGTAGGAATGCGTCTCTGAGAACAGTATGTGCTGGGAGGAGAAAGGCGACTCTGTGTGGGTGTGGCTGCATGGAGGTGAGTCAGTACCCTGTAGTGTGTGTGCGCGCGCGCGCACACACACAGCTGGCCGAGTCCTTGGATGGCCCGGGACTGCTGTCACAGTACGCACATAGCTCGGAGGTCAGTGCTCTCTCGGGTAACTGACTACGCGGCTAAAATCCCTGGCGTTCATTAGGGGAGGTGCCCTTGCGCGGCAGACAATGTGAACATCCATCAAGAGCAGCCCTGCAGACGAGCTATGATAAATGATATAACCCACGTGGCACGATAAGACAAAGGTGAGGGAGTGCGGAGAGGGACCACAGAGGGAGGCACCTTTTCAGCCCCTCGAATGCTCTGGCATGTTCGCCACTCCTTTGCCGCTGCCGCAAATATCGGAGCAGAACAGATTAAAGGAAGAAAGATTTATTTTGGCTCACAGTTGGTTTCAGAGATTTCAATTGACGGCCGGCTGCCTCCGCTTTTTTTTTTTTTTTTAAGTCGGTAGCAAGGCAGACACATCATGGAGGATGTAATGGACAAAAGTCATGTGAATAACAGCACCCCGGAAGCAAAAGACAAGGAGCAGGAAGGGGGCAGATAAAATATGCTCTTTACTGACAGTGTGCAGGTGGCCCACTTCCTTCAACTATGCCCATCTTCCCCGTTCAAGGCTGTTCGTATTTTGTTTTTTTTTTTTAAATGCTGTTCTATATAGAAGGAAATAAAGTTTTATTTAAACTGCTTTCAACTGCGTTTGCCTAGATCTACGTCTATGCTCTTTCCTGCATATAGTGATATCTCTTGGGAGACGCCACAAATCAAGTCAGCTATGGACGGCAGAACAGGGTTGTCCATGACATCAGCCAACATCAGCCACAGTTTACTTTAAAAAAAAAAAAAAGAAACACACACACACAAAAAAATCAAGGAAAACTAACAGGAAAAGGGGAATTCATGAGGAGTCAGATGCTACAGATGAAAACGTGGAAAAGGTACAGCTCACCTTGGATGCAGCAGGCTTGCACTCCTTACTTATCAAGATAAGAAGAAAACCATTAAGCTTGAAGATGTCTGAACGCAAACCGAACGGTACTTCTCCGAGGCCTGTGCTATGGAAGCTGGGTAAAGAGGATGAGATTCAAAAACCGGACTGACAGAAACTGCTCAGCTTTTCTTCACTCCGTTGTGGGATGGCTTTATGAGCTTCCTAGATGATATCAAGAAACCAGAGAAAGAGCCTCCAGCCAGCTCCGACTTAATAGAACCATCTGTGGCATCGGTTCTTTTTAATTAAGCACTCAGGTGTGTGGGATCTTCTCGCTGGGTGGCAGTGACTGGCTGTTCGTATTTTGAATCTATCAACAGATTAAACCATTGATTAGATATAAGCTCCTATGCTCTAGTCACCTCTGGGGATGTCCTCACAGATAAACCCAGAGGTATGTTTTACTGACCTGCTAGGTGTCAATCCAATCAATGACGATTACAACATTGCCTCTTGAAGTTCACACCTGCTTCTGGATTCTCTGAGTCGGGTGGTGAGCGTGGCCCCTCTTCCTTGTGTTGGCCCTTCTGTTCTTGTATCTCTGTACTGCATTGTCTGGCCTTGTTTGAGTGACAGAATCTGAGTATGGCCCAGTCCCTTGGGTCCTCATGCCACATCCACAGATGGGACACACTACACACCTACTCCTATTAAGTCCCTAACATCCCCATTCCTATCTTGTTAGAGCTGGGCAAAGTGACAGCTACTCAGGGCTTGCAAGGAGGGGGTAACAGCAGGTCTGTTCCTAGAAGGGAATTCTGTCTTCCTTTCTAGTGTGCTTCCTGGAAGACCATCATGGAAGTAGTATAGTTGGTAAACACAAAGGAAAAGAAACAAACAAACAAAAAAACCCTGTATATGGGTTCTGAAGCCAGGACCTGGGTAGAATTGGAAATACATGCTCCATTAGGTGAGTGACAATGGACATTATGGTACATGGGGCAATAGCCTTTCAAAGATTTCCAGGTCTTAGTCTCTGGAGCCTTTGGCATGGTATCTCACATGGCAGTAGGGACTCTGTAGACATCATTAAGTACCTTGAAATAAAGAGATTTTATTGGATTATCTAATAAACTGACATCATCACAAAGGCCCATATAAGAGGAGGAGAGAGACACTACACCACAGGATTCAAAGACGGAGGGAGGTCTGTGAGCCAACAGATAAGGGATGGTGGGCATATCTAGAAGTTGGAAATGTCAAAGAAATGCATTGTCTTCTAGACCCTTGGAATGCACAGGGCAATGCTAGGACACTGATTACAGAAAAACACATCAGTTTAGGCATTATTTTTCCTGGTGAAGCCATTGTAAAAGTGAAACACAGCAAGTCTGCAGAGGCTGGGCGAGCAAAAAGAGGGAAGAAAGAACAGAGAATGGCCTTCAGCATGGACCCCGGACAGCTCTTCTCATCTCATATCTGACAAAGTGCCTGTGCAGATTAGCTTTTGGTCAAGTTGACATAAGTTAGAGTCATCTGGAAAGGGGAAGGCTCAATTGAAAAGATGCCTCAAAGATTGAGATTGAGAAGTGGCTCAAAAGCAAGTGTGTGGGACACTTTTAATTGTTGGTTTGAGAGGGCCCAGCCCGCTGTGGGTGGTGCCATCCCCAGGTTGGTAATCTGAGGATGTAGAAGAGAGAAGACTGAACAGGCCATGGAGAGCAAGCCAGTGAGCAGCATGCATCTATGCGGTGGTTCTCAACCTGTGGGTTATGACCCCCGGGTGCCACACATCAGATATCCTGCATATCAGATATTTATATTTCATAAAAGTAGCAAAATTATAGTTGTGAACTAGCAGTGAAATAATTTTATATTTGGGGGTTACCACAACATGAAGAAATATATTAAAGGGTTGCAGCATTGGGGAGGTTGAGGACCCCTGGTCTATGCTTTGCCTCCCGGTCCCTGCCGCCACTTCCCTCAAGGATCAACTGTGACTGGGATTTATCTGGCCTTGTTTGAGTCAATTAAATCATTTTCTCCCCAAGCTGATTTTGCTCGTGGTGTTCCTCACAGCAGTAGAAAACTAACTAGGATAGTTCCCACTCATTTTTAATAAATTTCAATCCAGCCTGGGTCAATACTTTTGTAAAGCATAATAGAAATGAAATATTAGAAACAGGAAATAAAGACAAAGTCTTGGTTTCAGTTTTACTATTAGATGCGGTAGTCAGGATTGTTCTCGGTGATGGCTCTATTAGTTGCTACTCACTCTCCTTGGTCGCCTTGCTTTCACGAGTGTGTAATAGTTTGGTGACTCTTCCTGTTCCCGGACCACATTGTGAGCTTGTTGGTACCTGGAGGTGGGCCTGGGAAGTCAGACCATTGCATAGGTGATGGGAAGAGTGAAGTCTGGCATATGAATAGAGGTTTACCAAGAAGAAAAGAGAAGTGAGCATGTTTGAAGTATCATGGTGAAGAATATATTGTGTCTCAAACATGAATTTCCATGAGGTATATTTGTTGTATTTGATGGATCTAGATAATTGACAAGGAGAAGAAAGTGGCCTATGATGTTAATGATGAAATTGATTTCCTTCAGCTTAAAGCCAATCGGGAAGAGATGTTTTCTAGATTCATCCATTTGCCCGCAAATTTCAAGATGTCTTTTTTTTTCTGCTGTGCAATACTCCATTGTGTAAATGCACCACATTTTTCTTATCCATTCTTCAGTTGAGGGGCATTTAGGTTGTTTCCAGGTTCTGGCTATGACAAACAAAGCTACTATGGACATAGTTGAACACATGTCTTTGTGGCATGATTGAGCATCCTTTCGGTATATACCCAAAGGTAGTATTGCTTGGTTTTGAGGAAGATTGTTTCCTAATTTTCTGAGTAATCACCATACTGATATCCAAAGGGGCTGTACCAGCTTGCACAGCACCAGCAATACAGGAGTGTTCTCTTTACCCCACATCCTCTCCAGCATAAGTTGTCATCAGTGTTTTTGATCTTGGCCATTCTTACAAGTGTAAGATGGAATCTCAGAGTTGTTTTGATTTGCATTTCTCTGATGGCTAAGGATGTTGAGCATTTCCTTAAGTGTCCTTTAGCCATTTTATTTTTTTATTTTTATTTATTTATTTGGGTTTTCGAGACAGGGTTTCTCTGTAGCTTTGGTGCCCGTCCCAGAACTAGCTCTTGTAGACCAGGCTGGCCTCGAACTCCCAGAGATCCGCCTGCCTCTGCCTCCCGAGTGCTGGGATTAAAGGAGTGCGCCACCACCACCCGGCTCCTTTAGCCATTTTAGATTCCTCTGTTGAGAGTTCTCTGTTTAGGTCTGTACTCCATTTTTAAAAATTGGATTATTTGTTCTTTTAATGACGAATTTCTTGAGTTTCTTGTTTATTTTAGAGATCAGTCCTCTATCTGATATGGGATTGGTGAAGATCTTTTCCCATTCTGTAGGCTGTACCAATGCATTCAAGTGTACTTCCCACGTTCTCTTCTATGAGGTTTCGTGTGGTTGGCTTTATTTTGATATCTTTGATCCATTTGTACTTGAGTTTTGTGCATGGTGACAGATATGGATCTATTTTCATTCTTCTCCATGTTGATATCCAGTTATGCCAGCACCATTTGTTAAATATGCTTCCTTTTTCCCATTTTATATTTTTTGCTTCTTTATCAAAAATCAGGTATTCGTAGGTGTATGGATTAATATCCCGATCTTTGATTCGGTTCCATTGGTCCTCCTGTCTGTTTTTATGCCAATACCAGGCTGTTTTCAGTACTGCAGCTCTGTAGCAGAGTTTGAAGTCAGAAATCATGATGCCTCCAGAAGTTCTTTTATTGTACAGGATTGCTTTGGTTATCCTCTGTATTTTACTTTTCCACACAAAGTTGAGTACCATTCTTTTGTGATCTGTGAAGAATTTTGCTGGGATTTTGATAGGCATTGCATTGAATCTGTAGATTGCTTTAGGTAAGATTGCCATTTTCATTATATTCAACCTACCCAAAAGATCTTTCCACTTTCTGGTGTCTTCTTTAATTTCTTTCTTCAAAGATTTAAAGTTCTTGTCATACAGGTCTTCCACTTATTTGGTTAGAGTTATTCTGAGATATTTTATGCTATTTGTGGTTATTGTGAAGGGTGATGTTTCGCTGATATCTTTCTCAGCCCATTTGTCATCTATGTAAAGGAGAGATTCTGATTTTTTGAGTTAATATTGTATCATACTACATCATTGAAAGTGTTTATGAATTGTAGAAGTTCCCTTGGGTTGCTTATGTAAACTATCATATCATCAGCAAATAGTGAGAATCTGACTTCTTTTCCGATTTGTATCCCCTTGATCTCCTTTTGGTGTCTTACTGCTCTAGCTAGGACCTCAGAAACTATATTGAATAGATATGGAGAGAGTTGACAACTTTGTCTTGTTCCTGATTTCAGTGGGATCGCTGGTACCACATTTTCGTTATCCGTTCTTTAGTTGAGGGGCATCTAGGTTGTTTCCAGGTTCTGGCTATTATAAATAATGCTTCTATGAACATAGTTGAGCAAATGTCTTTGTGGTATGATTGTGCATCCTTTGGGTATATGCCAAGGAGTGGTATTGCTGGGTCTTGAGGTAGCTTGATTCCCTGTTCTGAGAAATTTCCATATACAAGCAATTGATCAAGATGATTGATGAGAGCTGTGTGTGGTTAGTGAGCCAGACCTAGAGGAAGAGTTTGCATTCCTTGGAGATCCCTAAGAAAGATGCTGACACTCAGGGCACCACCATCCTCTGTGCCTCCTGTTATGGTTGGTGGTGAGACCCAGTGAGCACAGAAAATGAACATCCTTAGATGACAAGAAGTATGGCTGAAGAGGTAATTGCCCAGAGGAACAGTCATACCTCTCTTACACTAACCAACTTACACCTGCCCCACTGACTTTATTGGAGGGGTTTCCCCAACATTTTCTTTAGGCAGCCACAGAACAGATACATTTGATAAAGCTGTGTTCCAGAACAGGAAAATACTGCAAACCAACCAAGAAGACCTGCAATAAAAAATAAGCCAGCAACAATACCAAGAAAGCAGCAGCTTAGCCCATTTGCATAAAACTTGAGGAGACTTCTTGTATTAACGACTTCCTTGTGTGACACATTCAGAATGCAAAGGGCAGGATCTTGCGTGTAGCAAGTGCTTTAAATTTGTTCGCAGATGTGACTCTTGACCTCTCTGATGCAGGTCATGTCCGTGGGCCTGGCTTGGCAGGACCTGTGACTTCTCAGAGTGGACTGTGGGTTTTGGGGACAGATGCTGAGCTGGGATAACGGCTGTTTGCTGTGCCTCAGAGAATGTGAGGATGGAGGGCCACCTGGCCACCTTCTAGCTAGGTTCTAAACCATTAATGGATTAAAACTGATTACACCTGAGCCCTCGTGATTTAATCATCTCTGGAAACGCCCTGACAAACACACCTAGGGGAGAGCTTTAATAAACCCTTAAGCTTCCCCCAAAATAATCAGGTTGACAAGCAAAATTAACTAGCGCACTAGCTTCGTGCCCGTGAGCAAGCTGCCTGTTCTCTTGGGTTCCAGTCTCCACAGCTGTAAATAGAAGGAGGGAGGGGCGCTAGGAAACCTCTCAAGTTGTTTGGAGAGTGTGGACCATTGGTACCATGGAGTGATGAGGGTAGGCAAAAGCCTTACTTCAGGTAAATATGGGATGTGGGCATAATTTATTTGGTATTTCTAATTATAATAGGTTATATACAAGACAGTGTCTATCCTTTTTTGAATTTTTTATTAAAATGCTATTACATAATTTTTCTCATTCCCTTTCTTCCCTCCAAATCTTCCCATGTCCCCCCTTATTCCCTCTCCAATTTCTGTTTCTTTTCTTGAATTGTTATTGTGAGATACACACATATTTATATGTGTGAACATATAAATATAAACTGTTGAATCTGTTTATTACTCAAGAAATTTTGAAGTGTTCTCTTTGATTTTGTTAAAGACATAGAGATTTACAGTCTTCCTTCTGTCTGGTAACACTGAGGCTTCATGCTCAACTGAACAAGGCACCTCCCACTTCCCCCTCCTCAGCCCCTGGAAGCTGCCTACCTACTTTTTTGTGCCTCATCAGAAAGCAATCATCAAAATTTGTCTTTTTGGTTAAAGATTAGTTTATTTTTATTTTGTGTGTATGAATTTCCCTGCATGCATGCTTGTATACTCCATGAATCCCTGGTGCCCAAACAAGTCAGGGGACATTAGATCCCTAGAACTGCAGTTACAGACAATTGTGAGCTACCATGTGGGTGCTGGGAATAGAACCTGGGTCCTCTGTAAGAGTGGAAAGCACTCTTATCAGCCGGGCGATGGTGGCGCACGCCTGTAATCCCAGCACTCGGGAGGCAGAGGCAGGCGGATCTCTGTGAGTTCGAGGCCAGCCTGGTCTACCAAGGGAGTTCCAGGACATGCTCCAAAGCTACAGAGAAACCCTGTCTCGAAAAACCAAAAAAAAAAAAAAGAAAAGAAAAAAAAAGAAAGTGCTCTTATCTGCTGAGCTACCTTTCTAGCCTCAGAATTTGTCTTTTTTGCTATTGTCTGTGTAAGTTAGCATGAGGCCCTCAAAGTTTGTTCAGATTGCTGTCTCTGCCACAGTTGCCTCCCAGCTTAAGGACGAGCAGCATTTTATGTGCTGCATAAGTGTTTGTTTATCCACTCATCTGTTGATGGACACATGGGTCATTCTCATGGGATGGCTTCTTAGTTAGGGTGTCTATTGATCTGAAGAGACACCATGACCATGACAACTCTTATAAGGGAAAACATTTAATTGGGGCTGGCTTACAGTTCAGAGGTTCAGTTCATTATGTAGCATGGTTACTAAAAACCAAGAGACAGATTTTGGAGTTCAACCTGAAGACCAGAAAAGCAAAGCAGCGAGTCACTGGCTCTTACCTCTACCTCTATCCAAAAATGGCAATCCTGCCTCCAGGAATCCTCAGAATGAAGCTGATCCTAAAACCTGTCTTCTTCCATTTTATATTCCTCTTTAGCACTGGGATTAAATGTGTGCACCACTACTGCCTAGTTTCTATGGCAAACTGGTGTGGCTCCTGGGATTAAAGGTGTGTGTGTCACTGTCTGGTTTGTATGGATGAAGAGTGCGGTTGTTTTACTCTCTAATCTTCAGGCAAACTTTATTTATTTAAAATACAATGAAATAGGGCTGGAGAGATGGCTCAGGGGTTAAGAGCATTGCCTGCTCTTCCAAAGGTCCTGAGTTCAATTCCCAGCAACAACATGGTGGCTCACAGCTATCTGTAATGGGGTCTGGTGCCCTCTTCTGGCCTTCAGGTATACATAGAGACAGAATATTGTATACATAATAAGTAAATAAATATTAAAAAAATACAATGAAATATTACTACACCATTATTGTCATGGCAGGAAGCATGGTGACACAGAGACAGACATGGTACTGGAGAAGGAGCCAACAGTTTTATATCTGGTTCTTCAGGCAGCAGGAAGAGAAGAGAGACACTGGGCCTGGCTTGAGCATCTGAAACCTCAAAACCCAACCCCAGTGACACACCTCCAACAAAACCACACCTACTCCAACAAGGCCACACCTCCTAATAGTGCCATCAAACATTCAACTCTATGGATCTATGGGGCCATTCTTATTCAAACAACCACAGATAGTTATTGTGAACATGGTACACACATCTCCCACGAGGATCCTGATTCCAGCACTGCTCTTCAGCACTGCCCAGAAATTCCGAGTCATGCGGTAATTCTGTTTTCAGGTTTTTGAGGAAGTCACAGTGGCTTATTTACTTTATGTTCCTACTAGAAGTATACAAGTATAGAAGGGCTTCTGTTTCTTCCCCTTTCTTCTCTTTCTGCTCTCTCCTTCCTTTTCCCCTCCCTTCTCCTTCCTTCCTTCCTTCCTTCCTTCCTTCCTTCCTTCCTTCCTTCCTTCCTTCCTCTCTCCCCTCTCTAGATTTCTTTCTTCCTTTCTTGCTCATTCTTTCTTTCTCTCCTTCTTTCTGCCTTCCTCCCCCTTCCTTTCTTTCTTCTTTCTTTCTTTCTTTCTTTCTTTCTTTCTTTCTTTCTTTCTTTCTTTCTTTCTTTCTTTCTTTCTTTCTTTCTTTCTTTCTTTCTTTCTTTCTTTCTTTCTATCAAAGGCAGGAAGGACTTGAGCCGAGCATGGAAGTGCTACACACCTGTGATCCCAATACTTGGAGACTTTGTGTTTCTGTTGTTGATTAGGAAAAATTTATTTGGAGCTGAGATGGTACAGGAAATACAGTGACTGACTCTTCCTCAAATAAAGACCAAGATTTGCTTGAACTTAAGAGATTAGTATTTTACTGTTACAAAGTTGTTGGCACTATGCTCAAAGCCGAATACATTAGACCTTTTACAATACAGGCTTGGTGTTGGGGGATATTCAGTTCTGCTAGCCTTACTGGGAAGGGTCTGGAGGTTTAACCACAGTTGGTGATTTAGTCTGATTGACAGAGTTTCCATTTATTAAAAGTGCCCACTTTTTTTTTTCTTGAGCAATGAGTCATCTTTTGTTTTGTCCCTACAATAAGAAATGTTCTCATCGTGGAAGTCTCCCCACGCAGCCCATTGAACACAAGATACTGCTGCCGAGCCTGGACGATTCTGTCCTCCAGGGGAGCATTGCCTGGATGTGCGACTGGGGGCAATGTGTTCATCATTTGGCGAATCAGTCTTTGGCATCATTGTCCTCCTTCAAAGGACTTCTGGTTTGTATATAGGCTGGACATCATAGAGAGTTCGCTGGCTTCAAGTGAAAGAGGATGTGGAAGGAAGGTGCTTGGGGTATTTAGTTTAATCTGGCCTTGCTGGTAAAGCCAGCGAGCAGGGTCAGAGGTGGCCTGGAGCGCTGCCCTACTCCAGAGAGACGTCACCTGTGTCATTTGCCCTCTTTTCCCCTTTTCATTGTTTTGCACTGGAAGGTGGTCCAGACTTCTCTGTTGCCCAGTTCTCATGGTAGAACAGGCCATTGCTCCCAGTACTTAGGTTTACACACAACAGACCAGCCTCCTGGAGAGTCTGGCCTTGTTCTCCATCCCCAGTGTGCTATCCTGCCTGGACAGGCCCAGGTTTGCAGGGGTGGCTACAGAACCCCTAATGCTTGGGCTGCAAGCTAGCGGGTGGGTGGAGAGAGGACTGCATGGCTCACTGGTGATGCAGGAGGCATCTGAGCACCAAACAGGAGTTCAGATTCACACCGCAAATGACAGTGCAGTGCCGGGACTCAAATTCACACGATAGATTCACACCGCAAACCCTGGTGCAGTGCCGGGACTCAAATTCACACAGTAGATTCACGCCACAAATCATAGCGCCGTGCTGGGATTCAAATTCACACGGTAGACTCACACTACAAATCATAGCGCAGTCCTGGGACTCACCGCCACACAATGACGTCAGTCCAAATGGGCCACAGAGGACAGAGAGCAAGGGTGTGGGGGAACTGGGACCTAACCCAGATTCCAGACACTTGCCATCTCGCTCTCAGAGCCAGCCCTGCTCGGTTAGTCTGCTTTTACGACTTCCCAGACACCCTCTTTTCTGAATCATCTGTTGCAGTCCAGGGGCTTCCGCTCTAAAAGGCGAAGTGTCTGACCCTCAGAAAATCATTTCTACACATTTTACGGAGAAAAGCTGAGCAATTTGTTGATCTCATGTAGAGATGAAGGTGAGAAACTTGAACCAGCATTAACATATTCTTTTTTCAAAAGGCTTTGTGTCATAATACCCACATTGTTATTTGCAGACCAGACTGTTTTCATGGAAAAAAAACACCCCAGAAATAATGATCAAGAAAATGGGCCCATAATGAAAAAAGATGTTCGATACCCAGAGGGCCTGATACCTGCTGGAAACACTGCCTGAAATCTGATTTCCCAGATTTATTGAGCACCCATCCCATGCCCTGCAGAAGCACCCAGTCCTCCGCTGACGATGTGACTTGCCAGGGGACTTATGGACCCGTTATCTCTCTGTCAATCATATTCTTGGGCCTGTGGGTGATTTATCCTTGTGGCATAGCATCTACACAGACATAGAGACACACTGATTTTCCTAGCGAGTTCCTGATCCCGAGGAAAAGCTGCTCACCCAAGGCTTCGCTGAATACAGCAGCCTTCCTGGACATGGGGGGTCCGCCAGCCACGCCGACAGTCTAAATCTGAGTTTATGACTGTCACTCCATACCTTATGACATCATCACATTCAAGGACATCTCACTCCACACCCATGGGACCCCTTTACCTCTTATCACCCCTCCCCCAACCCTTTCCTGTTTAGGAGATCTTAGTCCGCTGTATGATGCTATAGCAAAATGTCACAGGCTGAGTAGTTCATAAAGGAAATAAAGGAGACTGCTAAGTCAAAGGTTTGGGGCAGAGAGGACAGTACCTGTTATTCTGGCTGTGTCATTCCACAGTAGAGGGAGTTAGGGTAAAAGAGGGTAAGAAGCTAGGCTCCTACTTGGATAATAGCTCTAACAGTGGCCATTAAGGTGGAGCCCCTAGGCTCTAATTGCCTCTGAAAGCTCCCCACTATTAAATGTCCACGCGAGCTGTGGAGGGGACAAATATCCGAAACTATAGCTCAGAGGAACACAGGTCTCTCACCCGCTCCCGCATACGAACATCTTGCTAGTGCAGTACCTCTCTTGGCCTCCAGGTGGAGCAAGAGCTTCCGTTCATGAACAGCTCTCATCGGCCTCACCGTTCGCGGTTTTTCCAGGTCCAGCTTTATTTGTCGACCCTTAGCTGTTGTTGCCACAGTCTGCAGCTGCTCATTTCCTCTGACAGAAACAGCATAGTCCACTGTCGTGTGACACTGTTCCCAGGGAGACACGAACAAATGCCCACTCACCTCAGACAGGGAACCAGTAACAGACAGTATAGTACAGCAGTATAGTATAACAGTAACCACAACACAGAAGTCCAATGTGATTAATCAATGAGTGTTATATACTTACTGAGGTATGGATGAGGGGCTACTGACAGGAGGAGAAACCACTCCAAGACAGCTGCGTCGCCAGCCTGGGTGGCTGCTCATGAAAGCTGGAACCCTGGAATGCCCTGCACAGCCTACAGGCAGCTCAGCTGGCTGGAATCGCGGGAGATTTCACTGCTTATCTGTGCTTGGGGGAGAGACTAGCTTAATGTGTTCCGTTGGTTTCAGGGACTCCTGAAGGCTTAGTTGTTTCTTTCCGCAGCTTAAGGAGCTTCCATGCAGGATGGAATGTGTCACCTCCCTTTAGAACTTTCTGTGTCTCAATTAGCTTCCCCAACGGTGGGTTTTATCTGGGAGGAAATTGTTACCGGACACCCCACCTTAGCCAGGGTCTGCAGAAGCAGCTGTCCTGAGGTGTAAGGGAAGACACTTCATCCAGGCATAGCAGCCAAGGCAGGCTGCAGGCTCCTGCAGAGTGTGCAAAGAGTACTGGGCTTTGTCAGAGGACTCTGCTGGCCTTAGAGGGCTACATGGTCTGAGTAGGGGCTTACTTTTCTTATCTTGTGGCTAGACGTGGAAGGTAGAGCCCTTTAAACATTTTCACACCTTCAGCTGAAGCAAGGCATCTTCTGCAGAGAGGCCAACAATAAGTCTGTACTGACCGAGTGACCAGCACAGGAATGGCTTCGCTGACTAGGAGAGGCACGCTTCTAATTTTTTTACTAATTCTTTGGAAGTTTATACAACACATTTTGGTCAGATTCACCCCCAACTGATGCTCCTAACTCCTCCCAGGTCCTCCTCTAGCTCAGTCCCTCCCAACTTTGTGTCATTAAAAATAATAACCCACCAGCTCTGATTTGTGCTGTGTATATACTTCTGGGTGTGGGGCATGGTAGATCTACAAGGAGACACAGTGTTAAAGAAAACTGACTTTTCTTCCCCCTCACCCAGAAGTTATCAGCTGTCTGTAGCTCCTCAGTTAGGGGTGGGTTCATGACCCCTTCCCACTCTGTGCTGTGGTGTTGATTGGCCTGATCATGTAAAGGCAGCAATGGGTGCTACCTTTGGAGCATTAGATATGGTTTCCAGTTCCAGTGGCACCGTAGACTCTCTGGACCCTCACTCTGCAGACTGTTCCTCTATGGCCAGCTCTGGGTTCAGAAAGGGCAACCCCTTCCCTCCTCCAGTGTGTGTGTGTGTGTGTGTGTGTGTGTGTGTGTGTGTGTGTGTGTATGTGTGTGTGTGTGTTGTAGCAAGTAGGGGGCCGCTTGTTGGTTCCTGGTTGCTTAGCCCCAAAATAATCACACAGAAACTGTATTATTTAAATCACTGCTTGGCACATTAGCTCTAGCTTCTTATTGGTTAACTCTTCCATCTGAATTTAACCCATTCCTATTAATCTGTGTATCGCCATGTGGCTGTGGCTTACCGCTAAAGTTCCAGCGTCGGTCCAGCGGGGGCTACATGGCTTCTTTCTGACTCCACCCTTCTTTTCCCAGCATTCAGTACAGTCCTCCCTGCCTAGCTCTGCTCTGCCCTGCCCTGCTCTGCTCTAGGCTCAAAGCAGTTCTTTATTCATTAATGGTAATCACAGCATACAGAGAGAAATCCCACAAGTGTGTGTGTGTATGTGTGTGTATGTGTATTGTGTTTGTGTCTGTGTGTATGTGTGCTATATTTGTGTCTTGTATGTGTGTGTGTGTATGCCTGTGTATGTGGTGTGTGTATGCCTGTGTGTGTCTATGTGTGTGTGCGTGCGCGTGTGTATAAGCTGATTGAATCCAAGGACCAATTCTTGTGATTTCTCCAGCCAGCAAGCCCTAAGTCCTCAGCCCAGTTCTGGAACTGTGTCTAAAGAAGAGCCTTCCAGATAGAGACCTCATAGCCAGGAGGTGGCGCCATAGCTCCAGCGAAGCCCTTTGCAAAGACTGACTTTCTGGAAACTTGTAACTACCCAAACTCCTTCCACTCCTCTGTGAGGCTTTGCTCTCAGGGCAGTGATATGTTCTCATCTCATCTCAGAAGAGGGGATTAATGCCACGCTGTAGCTAATGAGAATGAGGAAAATCTGTTTCAGAAAGCAAAATTCTAAGCCCATTCCTTTCTTCTGCAGGCTGAGAAGGGCTTCCAATGCTGGCAGGGACAGTTTCTCACAGGGGGGAGGAAGCTCACAGGCTGAACTTCCCACATAGATCTGCGAGCCCATTTTCAGAACTAGAGAATTCAGTTTTAGTTCCAGTGTAGCATCTTGGTGGTTGTCCCAAAGGCAGCTGGGACTACAGGAGGAAGGCTCCTCAACCTAAGTTGCCATCATTTCTTCCCCAGCACCCTGTGGTCCAACCTCTGTACTTCTCCCCAATCTTTCAAGGCCCAGTTCCCATCATGCTCCTGGGACCTCTCCACATTCTGGAAAGCTGAGGTCTCACTATGTAACCCAGGCTGGCCTTGAACTCATGATTCCCCTGCTCCAACCTCAGCCTCTGGATTTCTGGGTTCCCAGTGTGCACCTCCAGGCCTAGCCTGGTCACCTTTGTCTGCCTGTTGCTTCTTGATTCATCTCTGAGGTGGTGATTCCCCTGGGTTCAGCGCTACTTCCCAAGCTTGTGATGTTTCCTCCAAACAGCAAGCACTCGAGGGATATTTATGGATGTTGGAGAGGATAGTAAAACATGTTTGCTCCATATGCAAAGAGCTGGGCGATGTTTAATAGTAAAACATAAAAAGGGAGAGTATGTGGGTCATTACTCTTGCTCTCAGAAAGCTATAGATTATGACTTTAGATCATAATCTATAAACCAGCAGTGTGACTGTATTATTATTATTAGAAGCAGCATTAATAACAGCACATTTATCGAGTGCCTGATGTGTAGTGTTCACTGTGCTATGCGTTTTATATATGTTCTTCATTTACTTTTCCCAACTAAACACTGGGAGGTGCTTTTTGAATTTTCCATACTGGGAAAGCCAAGGCTTGGGAGATTGAACAACCTGCTTGAGTTTATGACTTAGTACTGGCCAGTTTTGGGGATGAGGTTAGTACTAGTTAAGATCTAAAGTTAGGTTAGTACTGGTTAAGGTCTAGAATTTAGGTAGTACTGGTTAAGATCTGGGATTTGGTTAGTACTGGTTAAAATCTGGGATTTGGTTAGTACTGGCCAGGCTCTGGATTAGGTTAGTATTGGCTAAGATCTGGGATTTGGTTAGTATTGGTCAATCTCTGGGTTTAGGTTAGTACTGGTTAGGATCTGGAATTAGGTTAGTACAGGTTAATATTTAGGTTAAGTTAGTACTGGCCAAGGTTTGTGGGACTAGACAAACCCACATTGCTTTCCAAGGCCTCTTTGTCTGATGGAATCAGGGTTCACAAGGTCCCTTTGGAGCCTGCAGGGTTGTACCTCCTCATATTTAATTCTGGAAGGGCTCAGGAGTCCTGCCCTATGTGGTTGGAGAGACAGTTGCCTGGGGAATGGCAAGAAGTCAGCACCCTGGGAAGCTTGGTTGAAGTGAAGCTTTGCATTGTCTTTTAGTAAGCGGCAGACTTGACCAGCAGAGCTAGTGAGAGGAAATGGCCTATGCCTATTCCGCATGACTTCGAGGGAGTGGATGAAGTGCCAGGTGATTTTCTTCCTGGCACATATCTCCTTCTCCGGCCTATCACAAATATCACCAGTAGTCTTTATTTAAAATCTGAGTTTAAAATGTTTTTGTGTCTCAGCATCTTCTATGATCCCATCAAACCTTTTAAAAGATTCAGAGAGAAAGGGAGGGGAGGGAGAGAAAAGGAGAAGAGGAGGGGGGAAGAAGGGAGAGGGAGAGAGAATATTCAACCTCTGTATTTGAACAATAAAGTCTTCAGGACCCTGATATCCACCCCTCTTGGACATCCTAGCTCCTGGAAGTTGATACTCTTTCAGGGGGATTCAAAAGGCCACAGTCTGTTTAGCAAACACAGCAGGTGTTGCTGGCAATGACCAGAGAAGGGAAGCCATTCTTCAGTAACATCTTTACTCAGCTAACAATCCTCAGGATGGAAATGCGTTTCCTAGAGAAGCAAGACTCCAGCTTGACTCTGAACATTTCCTTGGTGAGGAAAACAATCTTAAAGAGTGGTGATAGGGAGCTCCCAGAGCTCTCTGATGCTGGAAATCCCTTCTGCAGAGAACAAGAGCTTGTGTCCTATCACGAAACATTAAGCTGAGGTTGCAAGGTCCTGGAAGAGTAAATGGCTGATATCTTTCTTTGTGGAGAACAACCTGATGTGGAAGAAAGGCAGAGCAAGAGGAACCCAAGGATGCTCAACGCCTGAGAGCAGGCAGGTGTGGGAAGCTGGCCAGGCATCGGTGATGTCTTTGCACTTGGATGGCAGCTGTTGCAAATGTATTACAGCTTGGCCCATACTCAGGCCTCTAGTGTGCAGGTGACCCTGTAAGTACTTAGTAGCTTCCCGAGTTGCTCTTCTAGAGTGACTCACATTTGACTGTCTGTGTAACTTCAGAAAGGCATGCAGGATGTCTTGAACTGGGTTGTGGTGGCCTGGACAATGGTCCTTGAAGGTGGCCAGGCTCCAGTTGCTGGAACCCAGAAAAACTTATGCAGAAAAGGGGCCTGAGGAGGCCCCTTGAATTAAGGATTAAATTATGGGAAGACTATTTTGACCTATCAGGTGGTCTCTAAATATAACCACAAGTTTCTTTGTAAGAGGAAGAAAGTTGGAGACTTAGTTCCAGATAGAGAACAGGCCGTCAATAGAGCAGAGTGGAGAGAAGCTATTACAGGCTGACTTTGATGATGGAGGAAGGGGCCATGATTCAAGGAATGCAGCTGTTCAGATTGCAAAACCAAGAAAGTGATTGTCCCCATGAGCCTCTAGAAGAATGTGCTGTTACCAACATGTTGGTTTCATCCAGCAGAAACCAGTTTTGGTTTGCGACTTCTAGAATTCGAAGGAAATAACTAGATGTTGTTATAAGCCAGTTTGCAGCAATCTGTTATATCAGGAATAAGGAGATAATACATGGATGAGAGTGAGAATTTGCATGCGTGGGATCCTGACCCACAGAAGCTTGCAATTTAGAAAGTATTTTAGCCAAGTTCTCTAGAAAGACGGAACTCACAGAAGACAGGTATACAGAGAAACAAGAAGGGGCTATTTACCAGGGGAATCAGACCATGTGGTTATGGAGGCAGAAGAGGTTCATGACAGGTTGTCTGAAAGATAAAGAACCAGTCAAACAGGTCCAAGTTCAAAGTCCCCAGAGCCAGGGAAGCTGACGATGTAACTTTTGGTCCTGGAGAACGGGTCCACTGGAGTATAAAAGCCAGAGAACCTGAAACTTTTTCATCCATGGTTCCTGGAGGGGTGTGTGGAATGAGGAGAAGAGAGAAAGGGAGAATCCTTCCTCTGCCTTTTTGTTCTGTCCGGAATTCCAGCAGATTCTGTAGCGCTGATCACAGTGAAGGCAGAGCTTCTCCTCTCAGTCCACAAACTCGCTTGTCAATCTTTAGTGGAAACACTCAGCAGATGCAGCTGGGAGAGCAAAGCCGCCCGATGTTCCCCTTCAATAGAAAAAGAAGGAGTTCCCTAGAAAGACAAGCATTCCGTGCTCTCTCATCTGGGGGCTTCTAGTTCCAAATCTTCATATGAGAGTATATACTCTGGAGTGACTGTAGAAACCGTGAGAGTCAGAAGGGACCACTCTGTGGGGGAGCCAGCAATAGAGAGGACACTGGCAGTGCACAAATGCTCTGAAGGGGATGGGAGACATGGGCAGCTCTAATTAGGGAGGGGTAGGGAGGTAAGCACAAAAGAAGAAGGTGGGGGTAAAATACCAGCAAGGATGTCTGTGGTGACTTGAATGTAATTGGTCCCCATAATATCATAGGGAGTTGACAGTATTAGGAGGTATGGCTTTGTTGGAGTGAGTACAGTCTTGTTGGGGGAAGTGTGTCACTGTTGGATGGGCTTTGAAGTTCCCTGTGCTCAGGATGCTTTCCAATGTCTCAGTTGACTTCCTGTTGCCCACAAGATTAGGACTCTCAGCTGCTATGCCAGCACTATGTCTGCCTGCACACCATCATGCTCCCTGTCGTGATGATAATGGACTGAACCTCTGAAACTGTAAGCGAGTCACCCCAATTAAATGTTTTCTTTGTCAGAGTTTCCGTGGTCATGGTGTCTTTTCACAGTAATAGAAACCCTGACCAAGACAATCTCTTAAAAAGGCATAAGGAATCATATTATTAACCAGCTACCTAAGTTGGTGCATAGATATATGTATATAGCTTAAATGAAAATTTTCCATTTGGGGTGACAGTGTTTTCCTCCCCCAAGAGTCATATACCATCTAACAAAAACTCCAGCTCTAGGCATGAGAGGTCCTCTTTCGTGTTGTTGGTCAAGGATGTCCAAGAGACTCCCAAAACATTATAGATGATTGCTATTATCCTTGGGTGCCCTCAGAGATGGAAGGTAAGTCCCTATTGCTAAAGACACCATGCACTTTGGACATAGGACTCAGAAACCCTTGAGCTAGCTCTGACCTGAAAGTCTCCTCTCTGAGAACTAGTTTTCATGGCACCAGAAGGGTTCACACAGCTCCAAAGGAGAGAGGCAACCAACATTACCACTAAGATATGATTCCTACAAACCGCAACAAAGGTGAGCACAGCATGACGACCCTAACAGAACCCTAGTAACATATAGACTTTGGTGGAAACCAACAGCTCTGTAATTGGACTTAAGACATACTCAATAAGAAGGAACTCATGCCTGGTACTGGAAACCTAGCCAACTACTCAGAGCTCCTGAAGACATGGATCTTGGAGGAGAAGTTGTAACCACCATTTTACTAGACAAGCATAATCTTTAACTCTATTCTAGGTATTTGTCCTCATACCCATAAGGCAGTTGGTTCTCACCCTTCATTAAGGAAACTTCTCTTTGCAACAGATGGGGAGCATGATAGGAAACCACAACTAATCAAAATGGGTGTGGAGCCCAGACCTAAATGACACAGCCATAACACAAGTCCTGCACCTAATAAAGATCAAGGACCACAGCAGAATATGGGGCAGAAAGATTTAAGAGCCAGAGGAATAAGAAATACAATCATGAAATTGTATTTCTCAATGATATTGGAAACTACACTTATAAAGTCTCACCAATATGACTACCTAAACATGACCTGAACAAGGACAATACCAGTAGACATTGCTAATGTGGACAGGGGAAAGACCACAAGGCCTCAACCCAAACTGCAGTACCTAAAAAATGTTGAGAGCAGGAGAAAGTCTTTCCCAGGGAAGAGCACCCTGATTGGTTATCCAATACCACATAGTCAGTCTTGAAAAGAAAAACATACAAGTAACATCATAAGTACTGAGCAAGGTGTATTTATGTATTTAGGAACACACACAGACACGCTCACATACATACACAATTTAAGTAAGAGAGACCATGGGCTCCAAAGAGACTAAGTGGGGATACACTGGAGGGCTTAGAGAGAGGAAAGGGAAAGAGGAAATGATGTAATTATAATTTCAAAAAAGTCAAAAATTATTATAAACAAACATGAGTTATACCTCTTAATAAAAAAAATAAAAAGGAAAAAGAAAAGGGGATGGATCCCATGCTTACTGCAGCATTGGAAACAATTCTGCTTTTCCAGCTCCCGAGTTTCTTATTGCATCAGGAGCACCCTGACCCAGTGATCCCAGGAAGTGAGGTGAGAGCCACAGCAAACTTGGAATGCTATCTAGTTTAGAGGTGTTGTTCTTCCCCTGCTCCCCAGTGGTGCAGAGCAGTGAGAACTAAGGGGGTTAGGCTCAGAGAAGCTAGAGTATGCATCCTGGTGTTGCCATGTTGCCATGTTATTTGTCCTTGAGAGTGTCATTTGAGCTCAACTTCCATGGTCATATAATAAAATGGAGCTAAGAACACAGGCTGTTGTATGCTAAAGTCATGGTCAGATTAACATAGTCCCCAAAAGTATAGGTATAATGACTCTAAATGACCAGAAAAAATGATGATGACTTAGTAAAATATTTGAATTCTATATTATTTAGGGGGAAACTGTAATAATTGTATTTTGCAGATGGAGATGGAAGGTAAGAGAATTATGTACATAGAAACTCTTTGTCTAGGGTGTTGTATAAACCTGAGGTTGACTGTGGTCTGCCTGGTGGTCAGAGCTTCCTATTAGTAGAAGGATGTTCTGTGATATGATCTAACCTCTATTCTCATAATATCAATGACCACAGTCCACCACTTCATCTTTGGTCTTTAGTTTTCCTCCTTCCATAGATGGGAGGAGGCAGAGCCAGGGATTAGGCACAGGAAGAGAAATGGAAAAGTGATTGCTCTTAAATGAGCCTGGCATGGATTTTATTGACATTAGGTAAGCAGACTCTGGATTCTTAGTGATGTCATCTGTCGTATCATAAGGGATAATGGTATTTACAAAGAGCCTTGATGATACTGAAGGACCAGCAGCTCATTTTCCTTGAGTACAGTTGAGCTTCTTTGTGCAGAACCACAAACAAACGAACAACAAACACAACACCCAGAGTCCATAGGACCTAACCAGGGTGTGTTGAGAGGGCACACACATATGACTGAGGGGGCATGGAGTGAGCATGTAAGTGCCTGTGCCCAAGAGGGCTGGGATATGTGCTATGCCCTCTGCTGTCTTGGGCTAAGATTCCTAGAAACAGCAGAAGGGAACAGAGAGAAGGGGGTGAGGAAGAAAATGCAGATTGAAGTTTGGGCTGAGCTCTGCTGGAATGATGAGATTCAGGGATAGGATAGGGACCATTAACTGGGGTGTTATCTGCCTCAGCATCTGCACGTGCTCACACTTCAGGGCGGTTGCTGTGCTTTGGATGTTGTCTGTTTCCACATGTGAAGAAAAGGCTAATCCCCTAGGTGACACTATTGGGACATTGGGGAAGCCTTAGGAGTGAGAGTGTGGTGGGTGGCCTGGAGACCACTGAGGGCATGCCCTTGAGGAAATGTGAGACCCTGGTTCCTTCCTTTTCTCTTTTACTGCCTGACTCCTTGCTGTGCTTGCTTCCAGAGGTTCAGGCAATGGTCCTTCCCTGTCTTGGACTGGAAGCTCTGAAACTGTGAGCCAAAAGTAATGCTTTTTATCTTTTGACATTGGTCTCAGTGATTTCGCTATATTAATCCAAAGCTGACAATACAGCAGCTGATCATGCTGCCAGGGGCATTTCAGAGGAAGAGGGTGAATGAAGAAGCCTGTTGGGGGTGACGGAGAAAGCTTGCGGGAGAGCAGGAGGCAAGGGCTATCTCATTATGTTTTCTTATCATTGGTAGCTTAAGCAAGGGAGGATAAAGTAACTAAGATGAAAAAACAAACAACAAACAACCACGAGACCCATTCTTTTTACCAGGACATTTGTTTTCATTGTTGAAATCTCATTAATGAAATGACTACAAGTGTATTCTATACATAGATAACTCTGAGTAGAGAGACCTGGTGGGTTTTGTTCAAAGCTTGGAACTGTTTAGACCTGTTCCAAGCTAATTGTAATATCAAAAAGGGTGACATTGGCCAGGATCTCTTAGTGTTGGAGACAGTACTAGAAGAAGCAGGAGGTCATGAATATAACATGAGTTCTTGTTCTTAAGAAGGCATCATAGCACAGTGGGGAAGCCGGCTTGTGCCAGTCAGGAGGCAGCAGAGTTCATTTCCACCAACCTCTGCCTCTACAAACTTACTCTCTTAGCGTCAAAACGGGACTAAGAGTGACTTCCCTATGGGAATGACATCAGAATAAAAGGAGACAATGAATGTAAACAGAATGGAAAAACGCCCGGCACTTGTTTAAAATGATGGCTCTAGGAAGAAGTTGTGAGTGTCCCGAGGTGTCTGTGTTCTTGCCTCCTCCATGCTGAAGGGAGGAGGCTTCCCAGAGAACAACTTGCTTCCAGAAGCCTTAGAGCTGATCTAAGAAGACAGGAAAAGATGAGAGAAAATGAGTATTTTGAGTAAGCATTAGAATGAGAAATGAGTTCAGGCATCTGGCTTCCTAGGAATAGTTCTTACTAGAACGGAGCACTGCTCGTGTGAGAGAAGAGTTGATGGAGGTTAACCCGCATGCCCTGTCTCTGGGCCGTGTTTCAAGGATGGCAGCACCCCTCAAATTGCTTAATAAATCGAGTCATTGATATTCACTGTTAGCGTGAGATCCACCGCTGCCTCATTTTTGGAAATAACTTTTTCAGCGCGTGCCACGTGGTAGTCTTGACCCAGCAATTCCCTTCTAGGCATCCACCCTTCAGAATGGCTGAGCGAATACAGGCATGCGCAAAGGCTTGTTGCCGTAGTCCTCTGCAGCAGAGGGAACTGGGAAACCAGCTACTCCAGAGAACAGGTGTGTCATGTTGTGGATTGTAATGACGAACACAGCTCTGGGAGTCACTAAACCACAGGCCACAAACATATCTGACCATTTGACATGTGACATAATGTTGTCATCTAGAAAGCCCACACTTGAGAACTATTTGAGTTGCAAAAATGTCTTACGTTTAAAACATTGAGAATGTGTTTGTTTACTATTTATTGTGTGTGTGTGTGTGTGTGTGTGTGTGTGTAGGTAGGTGGAGGGGGCACCTGGTGTCCTGCTGCATCACTGTCTTCCTTATTTCTTTGAGACAGCGTCTCTCTCTTAATGTGGAATTAAGCTGTCAGCCTGCAAACCTCAGGGCGCTTACTTTCCCTCTTGCTTCACCCCCGGCACAGCAAACACTCCATGGTTTTGCACTGGTCTATGCTCATAGATAACCTTGGTCAAATTCCCAAGGGCTATGGGTTGGGTAAGCCTGTTAGAGTAAGATTCCAGTTATGTGGATGACATCATAGATATTTGCATGTGTGAACAGAGAGATGGGCCCCAAGATCACAGATGGGAACTAGACAATGTTAAACCGAGGGGTATGCATTGTTTCAAATGAAAGAGCGTTGTTTGCTAATGGAAGGAGGAGAAGGAGTAACATGTATTTTCTTGACAGGAGTGGTCTCACTACAGTTTTAACATATATTGGTTCCAACATATATTGATTTTTAAGTGATAGTACTAATTTTATGAAAATAGCATGATCACTGCATAAAAGCCTAAATGGGGTTATTCATATCTTGACTTATGGCTATTGATCTAAAATATAGCCTTTAGTCATGATTATTGAATATTGATTTTTCCATTTTCTTATGCTTTTAGATCAATCTCCCTATTCATATTAAAATCTATGTTTGGGTGACCTATTAAAATTTTTTTTTCTTTTCTTGTGTTTGATTCTCCATAACGTTTTCTTTTTTCATAAATAAAAATTGAGTATGTTCTTGCTTTTCACATTTTACCTTCCATGCTGCTGTGATGTTTAAATTTGCCACATTGCCTCTGTTATCCTCCTACCCATGTCTTAGCTCACAGTCCACACTCAGAATCCAGAGTGGTCAATACAAATTTCTTCCTTATGTCCTTAGATGCTAGATGTTCCAGGTCCATGGAGGAAGGAGCTCAGAAGCTGTCTCCACTGCAGTGTGTTCTTTTTCACCTTCTTTGGGTACTTGCTAAAGAAACCTGCATCCTAGGCAGGCAGGAAGCTGGGGACACTTAAGAGTGGCTAGTCTCCCATGGGCTCTCCAAGGCAAGCACATCTAGAGAAGGTAAACAGGCCGAGAGAAAAAAGTAGCCATCTTTCTGTCACAGTTTATGAGATTGCAAGTTGTGGATGGACAGAGGTTTGCCCGGCCCTGGTAGAGGGATGATCCAGGCAGGAAGGCTGGCTAGAGAGAAGGCAGAGGTAGGGTGGGGCCTTTAGGCTGGAGAACACTTGTCTTGGTTCCTTTGTAAAAGGTGCTTGACTTGGGATTCAGTTTCTCTCTCTCTCTCTCTCTCTCTCTCTGTCTCTCTGTCTCTCTGTCTCTCTCTCTCTCTCTCTCTCTCTCTCT
>NW_004949110.1:7255268-7273656 GCF_000317375.1 Microtus ochrogaster
TCCTCCTCCTCCTCTTTTTTTCTTCAGAGACTGGGTTTGTCAGTATAACAATTCTGGCGTCAAATTCACAGAGATCCACCTGCCTCTGCCTCCTCAGTGCTGGGATTAAAGGCGTGTGCCACCACCATTAGGCCAAAACCCTCTTCTTAAGTAAACTCTACATTCAAGCTCTCTATGCATGATGTGTTCAGTTTCCCCTCCATGTTCCTTACCCGCCATGGGACCTACTGAGGTCCCTGTTGTGCCGTAGTCTTTCTAAGATATCTGTGGTCTTCGAGTTGAGGGATCATTTTATCACATATACTTTATATATTTTTATTTTTCATGGAGAGAAAAGAGTTTCATACTTGCTCCATTTAAACGCAATTCTTTTACTTCAGAAACAGTCCTTGTTACTTGTCTGGACCAAAAGATATTCTTTTGGTAGTTGTTTTTAGCATGGTTTATCTGATGCAATGCAAGGTCAGCTAGCCTCTGAGCACAGGTTTTCTTTGCCATTTCTTGCTCCTTCTTGTAGGAAATCAATGGTGCCCGTCAGTGGGCCCTTGTGGAAAAGCCCTTGTTACCATGGAGAGAAGCTGTTCTTTCTGATCAAAGCGCTCCATAGTGTTCAGTCTTCTGTGTCCATGGGCTCTGAAGGCTTCAGGGATGATGTTTAGTCTACCAGCAGAAGCGTTCTGGGAACTGGCGTCTGGGCAGGACATCTGATTCGAAAAGCCTGCTGATTATTGTCTTATAAATAAGCCCTACCACAGCCATTCAGTAAGAGGTCACCCAGCGCCTAGCCGGAAGAGATGCACACAGTTGGTGCAAACTAGTCACCAGCATCTAGCTGGAAGAGATGAATACAGTGCCCCCCACCCCCCACCCCCTTCTCCCCACTCGCCCAGTTAGTGCAAGTTGGCTAGGGAAAGACCTGAGCAGGACCGGAGGTCATTCAGGTCTGCAGTGAAGCGACCAGATAGATAGGCAAGGCTGGGAACATTCCTATGGAGCTTTCTGACTCAGCAGGGGTTGCTGAAGGGACCAGAGGAGAATTAACAAGTGCTGGGCATCTCTCCTCTGTGCGGGAGCTGGGTGATTTGCAGACATTATCTCATTTGATCTTGGCAGTGACATTGTGAGTCAGCTAACTTCACCCCCATTCTCACGAGGAGACAGGGCCTCTGAGCAGTTAAGTAACAAAGAGCATGTATGTCCAAGGTGACACAGAGATGCGTGAACGCACGGAGACTCTGGGGACCGAAAGGACTGGAAAATGATGCTATTAAAAGGCTGTAGGCAATTCTCTGTGGGTGAATCCCCTGTAACTTTATCAGCCTCCCCCACCCGCAACTACGACATAAAACCTGGGAGGAGCTTTTTATTTAGCTCAGTCCCTCATCAAACAGGGAGCTGAGTGCATCAGAAGAGTTTAAGCTCAGCAGAAGCGCAGACGTTGTGAGGGCAGGCTAGCTGTGGTAGCAAGGAGGGCACTCCTTGGTTATGGAGGGGAGAGGCTGGGGTGAGGGGACTTCCAGATTTCCGCTCACTCTCCAGGGTAAGATGTGAGGGTGGTGGTTCCCCAACTCTGGGAAAATAGGACATCAGATGAGATGTGAATTCTTTCTTCTCCAACAGGGCTCCATGATGTGAATTCTAGCCCAGGGAGGAGACAATGCTTGGCCACAGGGATGTCGTCAAGCCTCCAGGGAGATCATCCAAGCTGGGCACTTCCTGGTTTGGGTCCGAGGAGGATGGCCCCGAGGAGGATGGCTGAGCACAGTCCTCAGCTTCTTTGTGTTGCTTGTCTGGAAGCTACTTTTGTGCAGAGGGCCTTAGAAATAGTTTCTGGTTAGATAAGAAGAGAAAATACAAGACGACGAATCTCAGTCCTTGTCTATAAGACAGGAACTGGGCAGGACATTTTAAACCCCTATTCCACCAACCCTAATATCCCCCATTAGTGGGGTTAATCAGTACCTCATTGAATAAGGCAATGTTTATTAGTCTTCAGGCCTGGAGACATGTGTCCCTGTCCTGAGTCCAATGGAAGTGAGTACCCTCACTGCCTGTGGCCCACATGCAAGGTACTCGATCGACAGCAGGGCGATACTGCTTCCTCAACATGTAGCCACTACAGTCTTTTCTCTAATCTATATGGTTAGGTGAATAAGTTTAGAACTACTTCTCAGGACCTGGTCCCTCAAATGGCAGAGACATACGAGGTAGAGATAAAAAGAATTCTTTTTTTTTTTTTTAGCCCCATTGCCCTCCAGGGGCGTTGCATATGCTCCTGTAAAGCACGCTGCTGTGTTGTACACTGCTCAGACACATTCATTCTGTTTATGCACTGTCAACAAGCATTTTTTTGTTCTAAGACCGATGGACCCTCAGTAAGAGGCCCTTGCTTTTCTATTGCATCCCGCACAGGCCCTGCCTCGTGCTGGTTACGCAAAAGTCTTCAGCAGATTTATGACTCGGCCTGGTTTTCAGCTTCAAGGGTCCTTTAAAGTTAATCCAGGCCTGCCACTGTCCTCAGATGCCCACTTAGAGGCTTGAAACCTGCAGGAGCAGGCCGCGTGTGTTTCACCCCACTCCCCACTTGCTGCACATATTAGATTGGACTATGAATCTCTGGGATTTCAAGAGATTCAGACTTAATGGCCCAGCTCTGGCTCATGTCTATAAAAGTCAGGGAACCTTAGCTAAGCTAGTCTGCACAGCTGGCCGGGAGATCCACAGAGAAATGGGGTCTCAGGGCTGCAGGGAGGAGGGGTCCTTCTCCTGTGGGCATTCCCAGAGAGCTGAGGCAGCCCACCAGTGAGAATCCAGCAAGCAGGCTATGCTCTTCAACCTCACTTCCTCCAAGGACCCAGCAGGGAACTGGGGGCTTTACTGGATGAAGCCTGAAGTCATTTCTTTCCAGCGAAAGGACACCTCCTCCCAGTGGGAGGAAGGGAGTTAACGTTGTGTGAAGGCCTCAGTTTCCTGGGGCGGAATGGCCAGAAGTGGCTCATGGGGAGCCGCCACAGTTCAGGAAGATTTGAGGGCTTGTGTGCAGACTTGGCCTGGCCACTTGTTAGTTCATGACCTTGGATGGACACTTTTTTTCTGGGCTTCAGTTGCCTTTCCTTTGAAGCTGGGGGGCAGGAGTGCTTTCCTTATGGAGCAGTGATGAGGACAGAAGGGTGGTATTTTTGAAGGGCTTGGCTGAGGGCAGGGGCTTTGTGTTGTGGAACAGAAGTGATGGTATCCACGTTACAGGTGAATGAGCAGAGCCGTGAACACGTGACCTTATTCAAGGTTGCAGACCAATGAGAGTAGGCCAGGCTCCTCTTCTGCCTGTTTATGAGTCTCAGGCTCTGCGAGCTGAGATTTCCCCAGAATTTGTTCTGTATTTTCTCCCCTGCCCTGGCGGCCGCCTTTGTCGTGTGTGTGTGTGTGTGTGTGTGTGTGTGTGTGTGTGTGTGTGTGTAGGGGATGAGGTAGAGCCACTTTCCCTAAAGCACCAGAAGCCAGGCTTGCTATTTATCCTTATAGAGGCTGATGGCTCCAAAGCAAGATGGTCTCCTAACTGAACAGAAATCCTGGATTTCTCAGTAGGTAGATGGACTCACAGGTCACAGACTGGCTGGTCTGTTCCGAGGTTCTGCCCACTGCCATGGTACACAGCCCTTCGTCTCCTGGATCCTGCTCATATTCTAGGGCTTTTCACCAACAGAACAAATGGCCTTGGGAGACGTTGAAAGTGGGGAAGTCTGGGTATTTCCTCTCCCTAAGGTAGGAACTGCTTTGTTTCAGGAAGCTAATAAAATTTGCTTTAGGAAAATAGGATTTCAACTGTAATCCACTGGCTTTCGGGTCACTCCCTGTAGACTGGCCTGGCTTTCCTCAGAGGCTTAATTCAGGAAGAACCCCACTGTCCAATATTAGGCTGTTGTGGGTTATTTGTACACTGTGTGAAGATGTTTTGCTGTGACTGGTTTAATGAAAAGCTGAATGGCAAATAGCTAGGCAGGAGAGGATAGGTGGACTTCCCGTCAAAGACAGAACTCTGGGAAGAAGAGAGGTGGAATTGCCAAGCAGATGTAGAGGAACCAGGATGGACGGTGTGGAGATGAGGTAATAAGTCTCATGGAAGAATGTAGATTTAAAAGTCTGAGTTAATTTAAGTTATAAGAGCTAGTTAGGAACAAGCCTAAGCGAAGGCCAAGCTTTCATAATTAATAATAAATCTCTGTGTTGTTATTTGTGAGCTGGAGGACCAAAGGAAAATATGGCTACAGTAGACTCTGTCCTAGGTCAGATTCAGGATGCTGTAGGTCTCTGTAGAAGGAAGGTTCTGGTACCTGTATGTGGTGCACCGTGCCCGTCTGCAATCTATACGCCATCATACAGTTTGTGAACCGAGCAAGGGGATGGAGATTGAAACACACAAAGACTCACAGACAGAGACACAGGTCATCCTTGATGCCAGAACCCTTGAAACAGGAATGCCCCAAGAATGCCCCCTTTAGTGTGTTCAGAGGCAGACTATATAGAGATAGCCACACCCCAGCCAAACCCACCAGAAACCACTCTCCTGCCATCAGGAACTCCTGAGGGTCTTGTGTTCAGAGCAGCTGTAGGCACTCAGATCAGGGGAAAACAAATTGTTTACAAGAAATTCAGGATCTGGGGGTTCACAGTTCCCAACATCTGTGCAGGCAGAGGGGACTACGCGTGTCATGGCTTTTAAGTGCTGAGGAGGACCAGCGAGTATAATGGAATGGTGCGATGGCTCTTGTGGAGCAATCCTGACACCAGGGTCTTCGTAAATCCCTCTTCCTTAGTTCTCAAGATGAGCGTGTAAGGTGTCATTAATTCGTATTTACTGACTAGGAAACCGAGGGTCAGAGATGTGGATGACTAAGATGATTTTTTTTCTTTTTTTTTTATTGAGAAAAGGAAAAAAAAGTATCCGCCTCCTCCCAGCCTCCCATTTCCCTCCCCCTCCTCCCACCCTTCTCTCCCTCCCCCAAACTCCTCTCCCCGTCCCTCTCCAGTCCATAGAGCAGTCAGGGTTCCCTGCCCTGTGGAAAGTCCAAGGTCCGCCCCCCTCCGTCCATGTCTAGGAAGGTGAACAACCAAACTGGCTAGGCTTCCACAAAGCCAGAACATGAAGTAGGGTCAAAACCCCGTGCCATTGTCCTTGGCTTCTCATCATCCCTCATTGTTCGCCATGTTCAGAGAGTCCGGTTTTATCCCATGCTTTTTCAGTCACAGTCCAGCTGGCCTTGGTGAGCTCCCAATAGATCAGCCCCATTGTCTCAGTGGGTGGGTGCGCCCCTCGTGATCCTGACTTCCTTGCTCATCTTCTCCCTCCTTCCGCTCCTCATTGGGACCTTGGGAGCTCAGACCAGTGGTCCAGTGTGGGTCTCTGTCTCTATCTCCATCCATCACCAGATGAAGGTTCTATGGTGGTATGCAAGATATTCGTCAGTATTGCTATAGGATAGGGTCATTTCAGGTTGCCTGATGGGGGTAAGGGGAGATGGGGAGAGAAAAGTTAGAAGGGAAGGAGGAGGGGATCTTGGGGAAACAGGAGGATTGGGATAAAGGAAGGTTGGACAGGGGAGCACGGAACCACAATTCTTAGTTAAGGAAGCCACTTTAGGGTTGGCAAGAGACTTGACCCTAGAGTGGCTCCCAGGAGCCCATGGTGATGTCCCCAGTTAGTCCCTTGGACTAAGATGATTTTCACTCATTAATTCAACAACTGCTTACTGTCTTAGTGTGGGTTCCATGGAAGCCTTGCTGAATCAGGGGTTTCGCTGCATGTGGTTTATAGAGGCCGTGTTCCAAGAGGCTCCTGCAAGGAGATGAGAGAGAAACAGGAAGGCCATGGAAAGGAGCTAAGCAAGGATGGGATTACTGGCCTTCATTGGGATCTCAAGGCTTTTTATAGCAAAAATAATATCAAAGAGCTGTCCTATTTAGAGACAGGAGGCTGGGTTCTTGTGACCCTGTATTCGCCAGTTTCTGGGCCCTGAGGGTCGTGGTTCAATGTCACTAAGTGAGGCACTTCCTGTCAGCCAAAGGTGATCCTCAAGAAAGAGCCACAGGTGTGAGCTGACCCACCAGTAGGGAGCTGGAGGCAAGTGTCTAGACACCTCAGTCTGCCTAGGTTGCCGCCCTCCTGGGCTTCAGGACTTTCTCCTCTGGAAGAGTCCTGGGAAAGCTGGCTTAGTTGTTTGTAGTCTCTGACAATGACGGAGCAAGTGGGGAGCCAGCAAGGTTTCTCATATCTTTTAAGGTCTTTGTATTTCTTTTCTTCTTGCTATCATCAACTACCTGAAGTAGTAACCTAAGGGAGAAAAGGTTTATTTTACCCCACAGTGTGGGAACTATAGTCCATCATGGCAGGGAGGTCCCTTGAGGCCGTGGGGGGGGGGCTCTTTGCTCACACCTGGGTGAGCCAGGAAGCAGAAAAAGACTGAATGCTGGTGCTCATTTGTCCTCTTGCCCTCAGCCAGCTGAGACTCTCAGCCCATAGGATGGTGCAGCCCACATGGAGGACAGGCTTTCCCACATGGGTTAAACCTCTCTGGAAAAGCCCTAAAAGACACACCCGGGGGCATGTCTCCTAGGGGATCCCCAATCCAGTCTTTTGGCCATGAAGATTGACCATCATCACAATGCTGATGTGTGAAATCCTGTCCATGATATGATGTAGTGATCAGGGTGTCTAGGCTCTGAGGTCCACACTGGAGTTGCAAAAGCCTACAAAGGCGAGCATGGCTACCCAGGGCACAAGGAGGCTCTGGGCGCTCGGGGATTCAGAGATGATCCACCGGAAAGTAGGGGTGGAATGTGGGGAGGAGACAGCTTTCCCAAAGGGAACAATAGCCAGCAAAGATGCGGCAGCAAGGAAGGACTTAGCCAGCTGAGATTCCGATCAACGTTCCAAACAGGGAAATGACAGATGGAAAAGACAGAAGGCCAATGAAGGAAACGCATGAGATGTCTACACATGGCTCTGGAACTGCCTTGTGCATTATGTCATTCATGTTGAGAAACAAATTGCCAAAATAGTTTATGGCTCAAATGAGTTTGTTTTTCATCTCATAATTGCTGGAGCCACTATTTCGGAGCATTATAGCAGGGTTCTGACTTGGGGTTTCTTCTGAGGTTGAAGACGTGACGTTACCCTCATAGTGGCTGACGCTATGGCTATGTCTGGAGGCCCTACTTCTGCTGCCCATTCAATGGCCGCGGGCGAGGATCAGTTCTTCTCTGGCTGTTGGAAGCTGGCCTCAGTTACTTACCATGTGGCCCTTTATACAGGCCTGGTTGACTGTCCTTTGTTATGGCAACTGACTTCTCTCCGTGCAAGTCACCCAAGAGAAGTTGAGGCAGCTGCAGCAGAGCCTCGAAGACAGGCCCTCACACGCCACGCTGGTTTCCACCAGTCTGTTATCGGAAGCAAGGTACTAACCCAGTTCCACATATGAGGAGAGGAGAATTTGGGTTGGTCTCTGAAGGGAGACATGTCAAAGAATCTGTGAGCATATTTTGCATCTACCACACATCAGGGTTGACTGGATCCAAGGGCAGAATGGAGTCTGCCAACCTTCCTCTCTCATCTGGGTTTCTATCTCTCACACTGATGTCTTCTCACACTGGCTCCCCCACCGAGTGGTCACATATTAATGCTGATGGAGGGAGAATTCCCACAGACCACCATGTCTATCACATGAGGCAAAGGTAGCAAAAAACTCCTAGAAAGACAAGTGAAGGATGTGGCGCTTCTTGGCTGCCTTCAGTTGTGGGGCTGATTGGAATGTTGACGGGCAGGAGAGGCCTGGTGTCATCAGGGAGTGACACAGCTAGAAAGATCCTAAGGCTGTGACGTTGGAGGCCTCCCAGGCCACTCGGAGGAGCTAGTATCTATTCTGAAGCACCAACATCAGAGCAAGGGCATGGCATGATCGTATCTATTTGTGGAACGATTATCCTGGCAGCAATCGAGAGCCGGATTCAAGCAGGATGATTGGAGGCAAGAAATGCTGGCTCAGAAACGATTTCAGCAATTCAGTTAGGGAAAAAATTAGTAAGAATTTTAAATGTCATCACTGTGGTAGAAATTTACTTACCCTTGCTTGGGTGTTGGGAGAAGATTCCAGAAAGGAAAAATTTCTCAGGGTGTTTATCAGCTACTTGTTAGAACACTGTGGCTGTTCCCACAAAGCCCTCGTGGCCCTCATTTGCTCCGTGAGTGTTTATGAGCCGCTCAGACACATCATCAGCCAAGCCAAAGGAACGAGTTTGTCATGGTAAAGTGTCAGGCATCTTGGCAGGGTAGTTGGGAAGAAGAGCTTTTTTTGCATAGAAACAATAACTGCTTTTTTGCCCTATGCACGAACTGTCTTCTCCCATGGAAACTAAATGTTAGGGACCTCTGCTTTTGTATATTTTTATATTTCAACCTCACAACCCCTGTGAGGTTATCTTATCTGACCATCAAGAGCCTAGTCTTCTGAGGGCAACTGCCAATCTACCTATGGCCTCAACACCAGTTCCAGGCTTATTAAACTTGGTAAAGCAGGGCACCAGCAGCAGCAGGAACAGCAGCGGACAATGCTGCAGGCTCTCTTCTAAGTGTTCTGTAAATAGTATCCCCTTTGAGTCTCACAACAGCTGCTCAAGTAAGCGCTGCCTGGCACCCACTTCACAGCTGGGCAAACAGAGGCCTGAAAAAGTCAGGCACACAGGACAGAGTCACAGACTAAGTAGGAGCGGTTCTTGCTGTGTTGTTCTGTCTACGCTGTCCCAAAGATTCTAGAGCAGGAAGGAGCCTTGGAGACAGATTCGTGGATGTGGGCTGCTGTACCGTATGCTCCGTGGCAGGCAGAGGGGTATGCTTGTAAACTAGCCACCTGGGAACACTTGCTTTTCTATGAGTCTCCAGGCAAGATTAGGATTTCAACCATTGTCGTTTCCCCTTGGGAAATATTTAATAAGAATTAGGAACGAAAAGATGGGAACGACGAAACCCAAACCCAAACGAAAACAACATGTCCCTGGAAAACATAATAACAACAATAATGAAATCAATGATACAATGTTAGACAGGAGATTACAATAATATGTCATACCCTTTCCCCTCTGCGTTGAAAAGAGACTCAGTAGAATCCTGAGAAATCCCAACCCCAGTGAGGTCATTACAAACAGAGCTTTCTGCATTCCTGGCTGTCCTCCTGGGCATGGCAAGGTCACACGCACCTGCTCCTTTGATAATCAATGTGCCCTGGTGTGGCTGGTGCTGGAGTTGTGGCATTGGCACACTTCTCTGAAGGAGATTTGAAGAGTTGGTGTGTGATAACCGGTGCTCTCTCCTTTGCTGTGCTTCCCAGCGAGGTTGCAGAAGGTTCGAGCTACGCCAGCCTGTCAGGGAAGAACAGAAGTGGACATTTCACTGAGAGGGATATGGTGGCACATTTTCTGTCATAAGGTGTTGAGTTTAGATTGTCACTTCATAATCTATCAATCCATGACTAATGAATAAAGTCTCTTTGATGGAAAGAGCCCTGTGTTTCCCAGCTGAAGGAATTGGCACGAGTCTCAACTATAGGTGAGCTGGAGGACAGACATTGCAGCTGTGACTACACACATGGCTCACCTCAAAGTCTCACATACCGAAGTAGATTGAAAATGGAAAATCAAAAAGAAGATCATAATGGCACTTGAAAGAGGCACGGAGAGTTAAGTTTTCAGAGTTTCTCCATCTGTCATAGTTTTCATGCAGAATAGTGACAAAAACAATATGTGACAGATTTTCTTTTCCAGGGCAGCCTTGACAATATCTGCTATCCCATATGCTCTTCTGCACAGTGACCTTGGCATGCCTCCAAAAGAGCTGGGGCTCACTCCACATCCTAGTGGCTGCTTTGGCCTGTAGGGTAAGAAAGCTGCTGTCCAATTCTTTTCTTTCTTTCTTTCTTTCTTTCTTTCTTTCTTTCTTTCTTTCTTTCTTTCTTTCTTTCTTTCTTTCCCTCCTTCCTTCCTTCCTTCCTTCCTTCCTTCCTTCCTTCCTTCCTTCCCTCCCTCCCTCCTTCTCTCCTTCCCTCGTTCCCTCCTTCCCTCCCTCCCTCCCTCCCTCCCTCCTTCCTTTCTTCCTTCCTTCCTTCTTTCCATCCTCTCTCTCTCTCCCTCCCCATCTCTCCTTTCTTTTTTTGTTTTTTTGAGATAGGTTTTCACTGTGTGTAGCCCTGATGTGGGACTCCTCTCTGTATGCTGTGAATGTTTTATTACCATTGGTTAATAAAGAAGCTGCTTTGGCCAATGGCTTAGCAGAGCAAAACCAGGCAGGAAATCTGAACAGAGAGAGAGAGTAAGTGGAGTCAAAGAGACACCATGGAGCTGCTGAAGGAGAAAGATGCTGGACAGAACCTTACCAGTAGGCCGCAGCCTTATGGCAATTCAAAATAATAGAAATGGGTTAATTTAAGATATAAGAGCTTAGGTAGGACCATGACATGCCTAAGCTATCAACCAAGCAGTTTTGTAATTAATATAGTTTCTGTGTGATTATTTGGGTCTGGATGGTCGGTAACAAATAAGCAATCTTCATTTACAAATGGCGGGTGTTGTGGGAGCTCCTTCTGCTCCTTCAGCCAATAGCTGATGAGATACCAGCCCATTGGGGCGTGGTCTCTCTTTCTTTAAAAAAGCAGCAACCGCGCTCACTCGCTCTCTGGCTTCCGGCTCCGCTTCCAGCAACTAGCTCCTTTCCTGATTGTGCAGAGGGCTGTTGTCTGGGATGGTGAGTTTTTCCCCTTTAAATAAATAACCATTCTGTTAATCATAATTACAAACTGGTGTGGGATTGTTTGTGACTTATGCCTTCAGGCGCCCAAGTGACTGGGGCTAGCATACATGGGTGCCACCCACTTCGGGTCTGGTTTCTTTTACACCTGCTCAGGGTTAGGAGGAAAGTCATTGGGAGCATGCTAGTAGCTTGGCATTCTGCTTGCGCAACCTTCTGGATCTGGTCTTCTAGGTGTGCACAGGCAGGAGAGAATGGCAGATTCCCACTGCCATACACAGAGATATTTCAAGGCCATGCAGTGTGCTACATGACAGATTTAGTTTTTACTCAGATAAAAAGGGTTTATGTGCTACACGCTCCTTCCCAGAGTTAAGGTGGTGAGTGTGGCTCCTATCCAGCAGTCCCAGAACTGATGGTAAAGGTACCTCTGCCATATTGAAAGCCTGAGAGAGGTAGAGGCAGCATCCAGGTCCACTTCAACCACACTGTTTACCATTTTAATGTGTTCCTTGTCAGAAAAGGATTTCAGATACACAATAGTACACATTCAGACATAAAAGACCTCCAAATGAGACACATTTTAAAAATGTAGTGTATAGTTAAGAAATACAATTAATAAATAATCACCTATAATAGTTAAACTGTAGTCATGTTAGACTTTCTAGGTATACAGAAATATATTTCAGATAGATATGCATTCTTCAAATCTTTCAAAGACCTACAGAACATGGCATTTAAAATGTTTTAATAAGTTAGACTTTTCTCAACAGTGGGACATGTCTGCTGGCAGCACCAACTACTTCAGAGAGGTTAATAGATATTGAAGAAACTTGTTATGAAATTTGCCTTCAATTGATAAGGCTAACTATTTGGGCAAGAAACTGCTCTTACTTGGCCTGCTTGATGGTATGCTCTATAAACTGGACATGCAGGACCCACAGAAAAATAACTGCTTAACTTGCCTAAAGAAGGTGAGACAGCCCTTCAGGGTTCCTGCTTCATGAAAGAGTCTGCCAGAAATTCTGCAGGATACAGAAGAAAGTGACTGACAAACTGCCAGTATAAGCGAAATAGTCTTCCAAATTTCCTGTTTCACAGAAAAGTCTACCAGATACTATGGGCCTGTAGGCTGAAGATGGATGGTCCAATGTTGCAGATGAACTTTGGGTGACTGTTCAGGAAGCAAGATGTCTCTGTCAATTCTAGAGTTTTGAAAGTTGATTACAATGAACTTTCTGTTTACTTGGGTAATATTATATCCTTCTTGGGTCTTCGAAGAGTTAAAGATAGATAGTTATAGTTTTCCTTAGTTATGATAAAGAATAAATTAGATATAAAAATTTAGACTTACAAAGATAGGATAGAGGATGTATTTTCTTTAATTTGCTAAAAGTAAATATTGTAACTATAATTCTTGCTTGATAACTATTTTGTTAAATGTAATTTTACTGTGTTAAAGTTAAAACCTTCCTTTTTATTTAGACAGAAAAAGGGAGATGATGTGGGATTCCCCTCTGTATGCTCTGAATAGGTTTTATTGCCATTGGTTAATAAAGAAGCTACTTCTGGCAATGGCTTAACAGGGCAAAACCAGGTGAGATATTGGAATAGAGAGAGAGAGTAGGCAGAGTCAAAGAGATGCCATAGAGCTGCAGAAGGAGACAGATGCCAGACAGAACCTTACTGGTAGGTCACAGCATTGTGGCAATACAAAATAATAGAAATTGTTTAATTTAAGATATAAGAGCTTATGTATGAACATAACTCTAGGCTTCTGATTAAGCAAGTTTGTAATTAATATAGTTACTGTGTGATTATTTGGGTCTGGGCAGCTGAGCATGAATGAGCAGTCTCTACTTACATAGCCTTAGTTGCTCTGGAACTCACTCTGTAAGGCCAGGCTGGCCTCAAACTCACAGAGATCCTCCTGCCTCTGCCTGCCAAGTTGCTGGGTTTAAAGATGTGTACCACCATTACCTGGCACTGTATAGTTCTTGAAGGAACCTTTAGTTGTTGAGAAGCCTCTATCCCTGTTTTCATTTCCTGGCCTTTATATAGAGAAGTCTGGTTGTTGTGAGACTGCAGAGTTGACAGAACATTCAAGATGAATGCTTAGGCTTTAGGATGAGATGGCACCACAGAACCTAGTCCCCTATCCTGAAGGACACAACTGATGTTATACAGGCTAAGATGAAGTAACCAGATAAGTTCTAAAGATACATAGTCATGAGTGAAATGAATGCCAAAAGCACTGTTTTGTGGACCAACAAAAGACAGATAGGCAGACAGACAGTATTATATGCATAACAACAAAACCCAGGAAGTGGAGGGAATGTCAGTTTTTTCATTACTATTATAAATAATTGCAAGAGCAGCTGAAAGGGGAGAGGCTGCGGTTCACGATTCCTTATCTCCATAGTTCTCCGGGCTAGGATGAGGCAGATGATGATGGGGAACATGTAACAGAGCTGCTCATCTCATGGAGGCTGGGAAAATAGAGAGAGGGACAAAGCTATGCTTTCCACAACCTACAGTGACACTATGCTACTCTACAGGCTAAATTCTCCATGGTCTCCTGTGAGAGCACCAGTAGCTGGGGACCAAGTCTTCAACACACGAGTCTGTGCAGGCCCTTCTTATTGTCAGCCTGGCTTGGGGGCTTTTCCACAACAAACCATGGTCTGACAAGTGAATGCTCTATGAGTATCCTCCAGGTGACCTTCATGAGAAATTAAATACAGCCAGGGAGGCCGAGGGCCTTGCTTCAGGTCAGTCAGGGCATCTGAGCTCCCTACTACACGTGTCCTCTGACTCCTCAGCCCAGCTATCTCCTCTGCAGAGTCTGGTTTGATCAGTATTCATCCTCAAGAGCAAGAGAGTCAAACTGCTTGGACAATAAAAATGAATTTTGTTGTCTTTTTTTCTGGGTAATATTCTGTAGGAGCAGAAGATAATTCTTGAAGGAATATTAAATAAAAAGCTATAAAATAATCTCTGCCGCAGGCAGAGCATTTTCAGGGAAATTTGCTGTGTGATAGTTGTATTGCTGGAACCAAGTGAACTAAGGAGGGGAAGATGCAGAGGATTCATCTCCACTGCAGAAGTTACCCGACCCATCCACTCTAGACATTCATCATCTCCATCCTGAAGCTTTGTGAGCACACTCAATATATACTATGGCACCAGTCTCCCAATGTAAGATGCTTCAGCTTACGATCTTTCAACCGTAAACTGGGATGAAAGCTGGATGAACTTGGTGGAAACCATGCTGCACTCTTTGAATATCTTTTACTAGGCTAGTCATATCTGGCACAATACTCTCTTCTGATGCTGGGCAGCAGGAGGGGGCTGCAGCTCCCAGTCAGCCATGCAGTCACCAGGGGAAACAATGACTCCCGTGTCCTGTGGCGCTAGAGATTATGGTTGCGTTCTGTATTTCATCGTGTTTCCAGTAAATACACACAGCATTCAGTTTTTTGTTAGACAGAAGGCTTTGTGTGAGGTCATTTTATCCAAATGCAAGCTGGTCCGATATAAATATCCTGGACCTGTTTACAGGAAGTTCAGCTAAGCTAGGATGCTTGTAGGTTATGTGTCTTAAATACATCTTTGGCTTATAGTATCTTTAACTTAGATTTACTGGTGGCATAAACCCACTATAAGTTGAGGAGAATTTGTATAACCATTACACACTTAAAGTGTACATATATGTGTAAGTTATATAATGACATAATCGTTTTATTGAATGGATTAAACTCCCATCATTGCTTTCAAATACAGCCTGCCAGATCTCCTCATTTTCCCCGTGATGTTACCTCCAAGGATTCCATAACTTCTAGTCTCCTGTCAGTTACAATGATCTCATTTTCAGGTGTCAAAACAAGTCATCAAATTGAAATACAAATTTTAATATTATATCACATCTCCCTTCGCTTTCCAGTTAGGATGGCCCAGATATCCAGGGACCTCTAGTGAGACAGGGAGACATATGCTGACTTCTCTCTCTTCCTAGTTGTCTTACTATCTTCTTGTACTGCCAGCTCCTGAATGAACTCCCCATGACCTTTTACTAATGGGTTCCTCTCATGTAGCTGACACAATTTGGAACAAGATCCCACTGGGAAGACTGGCTCTCTCTAGCCATAGGTTGTCCATGTGACACATCAGGGCTCTGCTTCCCTGCACCTCTTAAGGTGGTAGTACAGTGTGCCCAGCTTTGTTGCATCTCTCCTTGTGCCAGCTGGGTATGCATCACTTTCCAAGCGAGAATCAACCATGAGTCTCTAGACTGACTATGTCCCAGACTTTAGAGGAAGTTATCCGTGTCTGAAAGATTCTCCCCTATGTAGAGTTATCCACTACTAACATAATTGATGCTATCACAATCACCCCCAAACTCAGCAACATGCAACTGTGCGCACTGATTCTCAACATCACAGGTTGCAGTCTAACCAATGCAAATTGGCCTTGCTAAAGCAGTGTGGCTAAAACCTCTGCCTGGTCTTGGCTTTTCATGGCTGGGCTCAGATTTGCTCTGTGTTCCATCTAGACCAAAGGCAAGAGCTGACAGCTACCCTGTGGAAGCAGTGCCTAGGAGATGACAGAAGTGCAAAGGGATAGATCTAACAACACTTTATAGACAACTTTACCCCCTGCTCATACTACACGTAACTTCGGCAAGTCCGATGACTGTGTCCAGGTCCCAGGGATACAGTGGTGGGTGTGTTCTGTTTGCTACCAGGATACACCACATTTCGGTGGAAAGAAGACCACTGTGGAAATGGCCAGAGGAGGAAATATTTGCTAACAGAAAACTTGCTGATGACAAGCCCACCATCCTGGGGTGGGAGAGGCTTTCAAGCATCCCCTCTCTTCAAACATTTCTTCCCTTCCCATCTTGAAGGACCACTCCTGCTTCTTCATTGCAAATGGAAGGTTCTAGTTTGTCCTCAGTGAACTGCTCCTGGGACTCATCTTCTTGTGTATAGCTGGGTGCCAGATTTCAGCAGGTGCTCTTTGCCTGTATCTAGAAGTTCTCTTGAAAAATGACTGCCTATGCAGCGTGTTCTTTCTCAGCTTTGGAGCTTTGTCCAACCAAGGAAGAATCCTAAACAATGGGAAACTCCAGTAGGATCGTACTAGAATTCACTCCCATACTGTCTGTTCTTTCTTTCTTTTTTACTTAAATACTTACTTATTTACTTATTTTATGTCACAGCTACAGTTTCCCTTCCTCCTTTCCTCCAAGTTCCTCCTGCTTCCCCCCTCCCAATCCATTCCTCCTCGTTTCTCTCCAGAAAAGGGCAGGCCTCCCCTGGATATCAACCAAGCATGGCATAACAAATTGCAGTAACACTAGGCACCTCTTATAATATTAAGGCTGGACAAGGCAACACAGTAGGAGGAAAAGGTTCCGAAAGCCAACAAAAGAGTCAGAGACAGCGCCTGCTCTCACTTTAGGAGTTCCTCAAGAGGACTAAACTACATAACTGTAGCATGTGTGCAGAGGGCATGGGTCACACCCATGCAGGCTCCCTGATTGTTGGCTCAGGCTCTGTGGGCCCCTATGAGCCCTGGTTAGTTGATTCTGTGGATTTTCTTGTGATGTCCTTGACCCCTCTGTCTGCTACAGTTCTTCCTCCCCTCTTCCACAGGATTCCCCAAGCTCCACTTAATGTTAATGTTTGGCTATGGATGTCTGCATCTGTCTCCGTCAGTTGCTGGATGAAGCCTCAATCTATGAGTATAGTAGAATATCGTTAGGAATAATTCCATTGACTTTATCCTAGGTTTTATCCTAGGTTTCTGGGCTATCCAGCCTCTGGGTCCTGGCTGTCCAGGCAGTGTCGGGGTGGCTTCTCTCTTATGGCATGTGTTTCGAGTTAGACCAGTCATTGGTTGGTCACTCCCAAATATGCCCCACCTTTACCCTAGCACCTGCTGTACATAAGAAAAACTGCAGGGCGAAAGGTTTGTGGCTGGGTTGGTGTTCCAAACTGTCCGTTAGAAGTCTTGCCTGGTTACAGGAGATGGCTGATTCGGGATCTGTATCTCCCATTAGCTAGGGTCACCCCCATAGCTTCCTGGGAGTTTCCATTGCACTAGGTTTCTTGATCACCTCTAAAATGCCCCCCACTTCCAGTTGTCTCTTCCAGTACTCTCTCCTCCATACTCCCCACATGATCTTCCTCCAATTCTCATCCCCACTCACCCCAGTCCACCTACGATGTTTACTCCATTTCTCCTTCCCAGGGAGACTCATGCATCACTCTCCCCACCCCCATCCTCTGAGCTCTTTGTTACTCAGCTTCTCTGGGCTGTATATTGGAACAGTTGTCCTTTGTTTTACATTAATATCCACCTGTAGGTGAGCACATACCATGTTTGTTGTTCTGGGTCTGGATTACTTCATTCAGGGTGATTTTTTTTCTGGTTCCATCCATTTACCTGCTAATTTTATGACTTTATTTTTTTAACAGCTGAGTTATACTCCACTGTAAAAATGCAGCACATTTTCTTTATATATTCTTTGGTTGAAGGACATATAGGTGGTTTCCAGTTTCTGGCTATTACAAATAAAGTTGCCATGAACATAGCTGAGCAAGTGTCCTAGTGGAAGAATGGAGCATCCGTTGGGTATATGATAGCCTTAGTTACGGTTTCTATTGCTGTAAAGAGACACTATGACCTCAGCAACTTATAAAGGAAAACATTAACATTACATTTAGAGGTTCAGTCCATTATCATCATGGCGGGGAGCATGGTGGTGTGCAGCAGACATGCCGGCTACATCTTGATCAGAAGGCAACAGGAAATGGACTCAGGCACTGGGCAGTATCTTGAACATAGAAAACCTTCAAGCCTGCCCCCACAGTGACATGCTTTCTCCAACAAGGCCATACCCACTCCAATAAAACCACACCTCCCAATAGTGCCATTCCCTATGAGCTTATAAGGGTCAATTACATTTAAACTACCACAATGCCTAAGAGTGGGATACTGGGTATTGAGGTAGATTGATTCCCAATTTTCTGAGAAACCACTATATTGATTTTCAAAGTGGCTGTATAAGTTTTCACCCCCCCCAGCAACAGTGGAGGAATGTTTCCTCTGCTCCACACCCTCTCCAGCATAAGCTGTCACTTGTGTTTTTTATATTAGCCATTCTGACAGGTATAAAATGGAATCTCAGAGTCATTTTAATTTGCGTTTCTAATGGGAGGCTTAAAGTTCTAACCTTTAAAGCTTCAGTTCAGGGTTCTATTAAAGATGCCATGAGTAGCTAAAGGGGGGCTAAGGATCTGAGGGGTAAGAATCTACTCACAACAGGTTCCATCTGTCCATCTTTCTTTATTACTCTTTTTATTGTTTCTCATGTCTATCAGTTCTCACTTGCGCTCTCTTGTTCTATTCACTACAAATGTTCCCAGTTATATGTACCTCAAAAACCAGCAATTCCCGAGTTCTAGCAGGTTCTGGGACCAGAATTATTTTATCCCATAGAAAATCAGATAAGGATTCTCTCTTTCTCTCTCTCTCTCTCTCTCTCTCTCTCTCTCTCTCTCTCTCTCTCACACACACACACACACACACACA
>NW_004949110.1:7273756-7276377 GCF_000317375.1 Microtus ochrogaster
CACACACACACACACACACACACAGAGAGAGAGAGAGAGAGAGAGAGAGAGAGAGAGAGAGAGAGAGAGAGAGAGAAAGAAAGAGAGCACGAGATCCATGCACCAGTGAACTCCTCAATGGAGAAAGTTAGTTAAGAAAGTAATTAAATCATCAGGGAATTCTAGAGGGGAAGGTTGTTGAATTGTGCTACATTTAGAGGTGGTTAATAAAGAGCTAAAAGGTTTATCTTCAGTAAAATTATGACAATTGTTTAAATTAGCGCACCACTTCTTTTCTCCCAGCATGCATAAAGGCAACATATGTAAACAGTCAGGGAGAAGCTGATGGCTCTTGATCAGATAACACATACACCAGATGCTGCAGTTTCGATGGGCCTAGGTCTGGAGTTTTGTTCTAGGCGGTAGAAACAAAGAAGGCACCCAGGCCCCAAACCATCAGTTCCAGGGGATGCTGTTACCAACCATCTGGTCATGGGGTAAAACCAGAGCAGCAGCTCGGGCAAGGAGTAATTCTGTGTCCTTGGATATCTGTGAATATCTTGGATAGAATGCTCTATGCCTGGACCCTAAGCACTGACCAAATGACTATTGATAAAGATAATTGCAGGAAGGAAGATCTTTGCTCTTACCTAGGGGAGAGGAATGAAGGCCTGGCAGTGGGAAACTGTTCTGAATTCCAGATTTAATTCCCAAATATGTAGCAGAAAAGAGTTAGCTACAGCGAAGCCTACAGCAAAGTACAGTCACTTGTTCACAAAGCAATAAATACCAAAAAGCTTTGCCTTTTGGTTTAGCCTTTACCAGATCTCTTGGTTATGATAGGTTACTCATGAAAAGATTGCTAAGCAATTACTGTATAATGTTGTGGTTTGTGGCACATTCCCTGATGGCTAAGGATGTTGAAAATTTCACATTTCACAAGATAGGTCTCTAGGCTATATACTTACTAACTTTCTTCTCCTCTGTATCCTCTTGATCCAGGCACCCAAAGTTCACACTACACTCAGCACCACTGTCTTCCATGATCCTACTAGTCTGGCCCATTAGGCAATGATTAAAGCATTCTACTGCTTTCTTAACCCAAACTCCCAAAGTCCAATTTCCTTTGAACAAAACCATGGTCCAACCTGTCACAGCAATACTCCCATGTCTGGTTCCATTATTTTCTAGCATCTACTCCTCTTGGGTGTGTTTGCTTCCTTTTGTTCTAAAACTTTCAAGTTGTGTTAAGTCTTTAGTATGAGATCTTTCCAATTTCTCTATGAGTCACTTAGTACTATGAGCTTTCCTTATATTACCACTTTCATTGTGGCCCATAAGTCTAGCTATGTTGCACATTCATTTTCATTGAGTTCTAGGAAGTCTTTAATTTCTTTCTTTCTTCCTTGACTAAGTAGTCATTCAATAGAGAGTTGTTCAGTTTCCATGAGTTTTTATACTTTCTCTTGTTTCTTAAATCTAGTTTTAATCCATGGTGGTCTGATAAGATACCTGGTGTGTGTATGTGTTTCAATTTTCTTGTGTTTATTTAGACTTGCTTTGTGATGAAGTATGTGGCCAATTTTGGAGAATGTCTATGAGGTGCTGAGAAGAAAGTATATTCTTTTGTATTTTGGTGAAATGTTCTGAAGATATTTGTTAGGTTCATTTGATTCAAAGCATCTGTTAGTTCCATTATTTTTCTATTTAGTTTCTGTTTGGATGACCTGTCTATTGATGAGAGTGTGGTGTTTAAGTCTTCCACTATTAATGTGTTATTTAAGCTTTAGTAACATTTCTTTACAAATGTGGGTGCCCCAACATTTTGGGCATAGATGTTCAAAATTGAAACATCATCTTCATGGATATTTTCTTTGATGAGTCTGAGGTGTCCTTCCCCATCTCTTTTGCTTAATTTTAGTTGGGTCTATTTTATTAGATACTAGATAGAGCTACACTTGATTGCTTCTTGGGTCCATATTTTCTTGGAAAGTCTTTTTCCAACACTTTGCTCTCAGGGAATATCTATCTTTGATGTTGAGATGTGTTTCTTGTACGCAACAGAAGAATGGATCCTGCTTTCACATCCATTCTGTTAGCCTGTGTTTTTACTGGGGAATTGGGTCCATTGATACTGAAAATATTAATGACTAATGATTGTTAATTCTTGTTGTATGTATTTGTGTGTGCCTCCCTTCTTTTGGTTTTGTTTGTATGAGATTATTAGTTTCTTATGTTTTCTTGGGTATAGTTAACCTCCTTGGGTTAGAGTTTTCCTTAGTACCTTCTGTAGGGCCAGATTTGTGGATAGATATTGTTCAAATTTGACTGCCATAGAATATTTTGTTTTCTCCATCTATGGTAATTGAAAGTTTTGCTGAGTATAGATAGTAGTCTGAGCTGGCATTTGTGTTCTCTTAGAGTCTGCAAGACATCTGTCCAGGCACTTCTAGCTTTTAGCGTCTCCACTGAGAAGCTGGATGTAATTCTAATAACTCTGACTTTATAAGTTACTTGGCCTTTTCCCCTTGCAGCATTTCAATCTTCTTTCTTTGTTCTGTATGTTTAGTGTTTTGATTATTATGTGGTGGTGAGGAATTTCTTTTCTGGTACAATTTTTTGGTGTTCTGTAAGCTTCTTGT
>NW_004949110.1:7276590-7297721 GCF_000317375.1 Microtus ochrogaster
GCCCACCTCCATCCAGGTTTAGTAAGTTGAGCATCCAAACCGCCCAGGCCCCCCCAAAGCCAGCACGTGCAGTAGGATAAAAAACCCATTGCCATTGTTCTTGAGACTAGACATCTTCTTTAGGTTACAAAAATTTTCTTTTATGATTTTATTGTAAATATTTTCTGAATCTTTGAGCTGTAAATCTTCTCTTTCTTCTATTCCTATTATTCTTAGGATTGGTCTTTTCATAGTGTCCTTGATTTCCTTAATGTTTTGTGTTAGAAACTTTTTAGATTTAACATTTTCTTTGACTAATGTATCAATTTCTTCTATCATATCTTCTATGCTTGAGATTCTGTCTTCCATCTATTGTATTCCATTGGTAATGCTTGTGTCTGTTGTTCCTGTTCACTTACGTAGATTTTCCATCTACAGGATTCCCTCAGTTGAGTTTTCTTTATGGCTTTCCATTTTCTGGTCTTGAACAATTTTATTCATTTCCTTTATTTTTTTGTTTCTATTTTTCTGGATTTCTTTAAGGGATATGTCCATTTCCTCTTTAAGGGTCTCTATCATCTTTATAAGATTGGATTTAAGGTCATTTTCTTGTGCTTCATCTGTGTTTTAATCTCCAGGGCTTGCTATAGTAGGACAGCTGAATTCTGGTGGTGCCATATTGCCCTGGCTGTTTTGACTGTGTTCTTATACTGGTTTCTAGTCATCTGGGCTTGGGGTTTAGGTATCAGTTTCTGAGTTTATCTTTGTTGGATGCCTTCTTTTTTGGATGTCCTGTGCCCCAGGTTTCTATTTTCTCTCTGGTTTTCTGGCTGAGGGGTTTGCGATTCTGGTGACCATCAAGTCTTCATGCCAGTAGTGTGTCCCTGCTGGGGTTTTGGTGGCCTGTCTGGCCTCTGAGGCCAGGTACCAGCTTGGCCTCTGGCAGAGTAGGGGTCTTCTGCTGGAGTTTTGGGCTGGGATGTAGAGCCAAAGGGAGAGAGTTCTAATGGGAATACTGGGCAAGCTCTAAGGAGGGTTAGTGGGTGGGTGGGTGGGGGTCTTACCTGGAGTTCCTAGTACTGGTGTGGTCTCCAGTAAAGCAGAAGTTTTCTGACAAAGTTGTGGGCTGGGATATGGAACCCAGGGGAAGAGGAAGGTCCTGTCTGCTTTTCTAACATTTATTTATATAGAACAGTGGATATATTTCCATGTCTACATATATGAACTTCTCCCATTGCTATTTATGACTTTATGTATTTAAAGTAAGACTGTTATTATTTAAGCAAGACCTTGGATGGTGTGCATTGAGACACAGTTGTGTGAATGTATATGTGTTGTTGTCATTTAAAACAATATCTGATATATCTATATCTCTATATCTTTATACACATATTATTTTCATAGAACATATTTCCAAAAGTGAGATTGCCAAAATAGCAATAAACTCTTACCTCTTACATAGATTGTACTACTTTCTATTTTTTTCTACGGGAAGAAACCTCAACATAATACTTTCATATAACTTTTTTTTTTCCAATGGCTTTTGCAGGAAACATTATTCTTTGTCACCTTTACAGACTGGCAGTTCTGATGTAAAGAATTGGAAGCCCTAGTGGTAAATCTGATTTAGACTTGAGAGGATATAGCGAGGAAAAAATACCACGGTTGCCCCCTTCTGTGTTAGCCTGTCTCTAAATTTTGCTGTGCACACACTGATGGACAGTGAAAGATTGAAAGGCTGTCTCAAGGCCAGAGGAGAAGAGGGAAATCTGAAGTGCAGGCTCCACAGCCACAGCGGGTAGAGCCTATCCCTCGAGTCCACCTAACACACAGAGTGTGGCCACAGTGAGGATGGCCATTCAATCAGCAGCCATTTAATGAAGTGGGCAGACTTCAGGCTGTGATTGTATCAAGGGCTCCTGAAAATGTCATGTACACCATGGAATAGAATACCGGTGTATTCACTGGTTGTAATAAGTAATAGCCGAGCATCCATTTTTCCTATCTCTGCTGTTTGCTCTCCTATTATAAGAACTTACAAACATGTCTGACACATTTCTTTTCTGACTATTGAATGAGTAGATTCTCTTTTGAAAAAAGAAGAAAAGCACAAAGATACAGGATAAGATTTGCTCGTAATCTCTCCCCGCAGGAGCTGAAAGAGCAGATGCTGGCGTTTGGCTCTGACATTATACACTTGTAGCTGGCTCTCTGCGCCCACAGGGTCTTCATGCAAAGATCCAGCCAACTGTGGGTCCTGATTTAAATATTTCTGATCTAAAATATTAGATCAAAATGCACTGGTACTAAACAAGCATAGATTGCTTTTTATTGTTATGATTCCCTACATAACACCTATTGACATAGCATTTACATCACATTAGGTATTGTATGTAATCTTGAGATGATTTGACATAAGCAGGAGGACAGAGCAGGTTATATGCAAACATGTGATGTATGTGAGGGACCCGAACACCTGCATATCTAGGTGTCAGGGAGGGTGGTGTGGGCCCGGAGGATGGAAGGACCCAGAAACCAATCTCCTTACATACTGCGGGAGAACTGCATTGCTGTTGGGTCTGCAATAACCATGTACCACCCTTAGTGGAAATATTTTGAAATGCAATTACTCAGATGATCAATCATTTGCAAATGAATGAATGGAGAAAAGAACGCTGCAAGCATGCTCTCTTTATTTCAAGACAGAAGCCACTGGAAGCTTAAACAGGGGAGCAGAGAGTACAGAAGCAGCTCAGGCTCGGGACTGGAGCAGGACTGTCCACTGGTGCTGGGGAGACTTCAGGTAGAGGTCGTGCAACAGCTTGCTGTTATTAATGTAGGTGTTCTTGTTTTCATTAACTGAAGCCAAGTGCATTGAAAAATGGTGTAAACAGGCCAATTTGATTGCCTGGTTGGTGGTGTGGAGGAAAACGAAAACAGCCTCCCCAGATCTGAAAAATAGGGAAAGATTTTTTTTAAAGTGCCTACACACACACACACACGCACGCACGCACGCACATGCACATACATTCATATGTGTGTGTGTGTGTGTGTGTGTGTGCTTGGAGAGAGCAAGCTAAAAGGAAGAAGAAACCCAAACATGGAAACAAACAGACCCTCTTTGTGTCAGAGAGTTGGGAAGGCATGGGGAACTGGCCAAGCAGCTGTGAGGAGAGCGACCGAGGAACGAGGAGATGGGGTTTATTTGTAGGCATTAAGGAAAAGGGCCCTTGGATGTGGCATGATTTGCTTCTCTTTGAAGCATGCTCTCAAGGTTTCCATTTTAATTACATCAGCGGTGACTAGAGGCGCACTGCTCAGGCATCGCCTAGGCAACCCTCCGTCATGGATGCCCACACTGGGCAGAGGCCAGGGAGAGGGCGGCTGGATCACAGCAGGGATTTCTGACCCTGCCACATTTGAGGGGCTCCTTAAATGTCAACATATTCCATTATCCCCACAGGTGGATGCTTGTGCTTTTAGCAGCTCTTTATGTTTTGTATTTGTTGACACAGTGGTGGCTCCCACCCTTCCTTGATGACAGAGCTCTGGCGTTGGTTTCTAGTGTGCCCGAGTTCTTGGAGCACTGGGTTGCTCTGGGGCCCTAATGTTGGTCCTTGTAGGCCAAGAGACACCTGGAAATCATTTATGGTAGAGATGGTAACGATCTTCCCAAGGTGTCCTGGGAGAAAGCATAGAGACCTTTTCATGATGGTCCTGGAGCAGAATCAAGCTAGAAACAGGCAGGTTCTGATGTAGGTCTCTGAGCCTGGAACACAAATTTTTCTTTTGTTATTGATTTTTTTTCCTTTTTTCATTCTTTTGCTTTTTGAGATATGGTTTTACTATATAGCCAGAGTTGGCCTAGAACTGATTATGTAGCTCAGATTGGCCTTAAACTCTTTGGATCCTTCTGCCAAGGGACTTCTGAGAGCCAAGTCACAAGTGTGAGCCACTGTGCTGAGTTCTAGGGCTTCTTCCTTGCACTCCTGTGCAAAATTGCTTGTGTTCATGACTTTCTCTGGGATTTGCCATTTTCCCAGATTCTCGAGAACTCAGGAACCGTCCTGGGTTCTGCCCTCCTTTCTCTGCCTCCACAGAGGCGGTCATACAGAGGCAGTGGGAATGGTGACAGAGCATGCATTGTCCCCATCACACAGTGAGCACTGCACTGGAAGCCATGCTGGAGGTGGGGCTTCTTCTCATCCTGTATACCTGTGACATGTGATACTCCCTCCCGGTGGCTTTTCCTTGTCTACTTTTGCAGAGTTACATCCAAGAAAATCATGACAAGATCCCACAGGGAGTGGCAGAGAAAGGGACTTGGGAGGGCAGTCTTGACTCTAGTCAAAGGTATGGAGTGCCTGACTCAGGACACTTATTTACTCTTCTAGTCAGGAATGGACACCTAAACCCATGACCGAAGTAAGACAACAATGTGTTTGTGTGGGGGAAAGGAACAGAAAAGACCTGTCTGCCACAATTGGAAAACAAGCAAAAAGGGCCATAGCATGCAGGAAGGGCCATAGCATGCAGGAAGGGCCAAAAAATGCAGGAAGGGCCGCAGCATGCAGGAAAGGCCATAGCATGCAGGAAGGGCCAAAACATGCAGGAAGTGCCACAGCATGCAGGAAGGGGCACAACATGCAGAAAGGGCAGCAGCATGCAGAAAGGACCGCAGCATGCCAGCAGGCTGGTACTGGGGTTGAGAGGCTGATCCGGCCTCATTCCTGAGAGTGAAGATATTTTCCTCAACTTGGTGTCTTGAGCACCTGTGCAGTACTTTAAACCAAGCTCTGAGGAATCTAGTTTTTTTTCTTAAACTGATTAGCGCTTATATAATATGACATATGATTAGTTTTCATATGATTTAGTCTTTATATGATAATAAGGGGAGAAGAGACAACATTTTGCAATTATCAGAAGCCCTGCTGTAACCAGCCTAAGCCCCAAAGGAGGACTTGATTATGGGTTGGTTCTGATGCAGGCACAGAACAGAGCAGTTCCCCTTCTGCCTCTCATCTGGGTTGCTTTGGGCCTTCACTTCCATTCTGGACATTGTGTGAGCTTCCTAGTCTCAACTGTGAGACGGGTTCCAGGGCCGAGGTTGTGCTTTCCCTGGACCTCTCTGTGCTGCTTCCGCGCCATGTGACTTCCCCACACTTCCACTTCCTTACTAGTAAAATAGAGAAGACAGTGCCCACCTTACAGGCTAGTTGTGAGCATTAAAGGACCCAGCACATGTTAAATGCCTGGTACCGTGCCTGGAACACAGTTAAGCACCAGTGACCACTTCCTACCCCTATTACTCCTTTCCAGCTCCGCACTCACTGTCCGATCCTTAATTAGTCATGGGATAAACTCAACACCCTTTTCACGGACTCTTGCAATCTGGTCTCCAGCACCCTTGTTTCTTATTCATGTATCTGACGTACGTATGAGTCGCCCCTCTGGTCTGTTTCCCTTCTCTATAAACCCACTCCTCTCTCTGCTGCTCTAACCCCCTTCTTTTTGTGACCCTAAGAATGTTCCATGCCTGTGAAGTTTGAACTGGCCCTGCAGAGCCCACCAGAGTGAGCCTTGGTTCTCTTCCATCATTTCCTGCACAGCGGTGGTCACGTAGAAGGGCAGACCCACTCTGGGCCAGGCTGCTGCTCTTCTGGGTTAGTCTCCAGTGAGTGGATTTGTTGCCTGCTTTAGTGCCTGTCGAGAACCTTCCCACACCTGACTTTATTAAGATGAAAGAATCTTTATTATGGCTTTCTTGAAAGAAAATAATCAAAGAAACAAGCCTCCAAAAAGCCACAGTTTTATAGAGAAAGCATTATTTCTAAGCTAATTGTTTTTTTTTCTCCTTCTTTCTTTTTTTTTTTCATGAAGGAAATCAAGAAGTTGTAGCTCCTGGTGAAGCCATGCAGATCCAGAGCTGCTCAATTCTGCTCGGAACCTACTTTGCTCTAGTTTCTGGTACAGGGTTGGCCATGCCCTTTGGGTATCTCTCCAAAATGTATCTTCTCTTCGAGTTGGTTAATAATTTGCCCAGAACATTTACATAACACAGCTTCTGGGTGTTCACTGGTAAAGAAGCCTATACAGCCTCACGAACCACTTGGAAGCAAGGACAGGGTGAGCTTGAGGCATTAGTTGCTGGCCACGCCTCCCTTCTCCCTTGGTGGATATCAGAGGGGTTCAAGAGCAGGGACTGCAATTATGCATGCTGGCACGTGTGTACAAGATCGTTTCTGTGTACCTGTGTGAGCACAGGTGCTCACATGACTCCCAGAATGTGTTTCCTGTGGGGAAGAGGGATTAGTCCTGACAGTTGCTTTCCCAGGAGTTCATGTGTTTGATAGAACAGGGATTTTCAGGGGCTGTAGGGTGCTCACCACTTTGAGGTCACAGCACCTTCTTGCCTGTGTGCGTGTGTCCCCGTGGGTCACCGGGCTCTCTCTTCTTTTCTCATAGATTAAACCGAGGCCCTTCTAATATTATCAATCAGGCTCATGCTGAGTGGAGTCAGAGGAGCAGCTGTGTTAATGATGGTGGTGGTCTAAATGCTAGCTACATTTGCCTATAACCCTTGCTTCTCACCGTCTCTTAAGACCAGGAGACACAGGCTGGCATGTGGTTAGCAAGAAGGGCTGAACAACTCAGATCAAGGAGAGTTTCTGATGGTGTCCTGCTTCCCCTGCAGTCTGTCTTCTGTCCAAACAAGCTGCCTTTTCCTAGAGGCGCTCCCTGCCACATCCAGTTGCTACCCTGTCTTTAAAATCTAACTCTGGTCTTCACCCTACCAGGAGTCATATCCTATGACCTCAGGGCCCTGCCTCAGGGTTTTCAGAATCTGACCAGGGCCTGGACTTTGACATAAAGACTCTGTAAGCGATTGTGGGACTCCTCTGGATTCTAGACTGAGGCAAAGCCAGCTCCAGGCACTGCTTTCCAGCTTGGTTGGTTACTGTCTTGTGGTTCAGAAGCAACCTGAAGATAAGAAGTTGCTTTGCGGGTTTCCGGTCGACTCTGAAGAATCCACTTACTTTCAGAACACCTCTGTGTCACAGGTATTCTAGAACACAGTAGTATCCCCCCCCCCCCCCGCAGGGAAGTGTTCACACACCCCAGTTTCGGCTCTCGACTTGCCTAATGCCAGTTTTTGAGCTGTTGATTCTTGGCCCCCAAGCAACCTATGTATACCATCTGGTGACACTGGGGCTGTACACACACACGTGGTGATTTTTTTCCTTTGCCAGACAACATTCCAGGGTCTTCTAAAGGGGGCAAAAGTGTCTGTAAGAGAAGGAAAGAGGTTCTTTTTGCTTGCTAGCTTTTTTTTTGGTATGGCATCAGGACAGATGGCAATGGAGGGTGAGGATGTGGCTTCTGTTGCCAGCTTTCTATTGTCCCTCCATTCCTAGCATCAACCCCTGTGGAAGCCCCGACTACACACCTGTACTAGCTGCGTGGGAACACATCCTCAGAGCTGAGTCTGAGTTCAGAGCCCCTGATAACCTCTTCATTCATCTCCCAACCCATGGAGTGGTCAATGCGGATTGTCAATGTTTTCCCAATGCCCCCCTTCTGTACTCTGTCCTTCAGTGCCCATTTGTCCAGTTCCCCAGACCCAGTTCTCTTTTACGATAACTGGGGTGGTGGTAGGGGTGCAGGTGCTGCTGTCATGACCCAGTGGGTGGTGAACACCCTGCTACTTCTGCTGGATTCTTGGGGTTGTCCCTCAGGCGTTTATGTCACACTTTAATTGCCTAAAGTGCAACCTTCCAGAATTTTCCTTTATTCATGCTGGATGTGCCAATTCACCAGGGCTTACCTCACCCCTGCCCACTCATGCACGCTGCTGGTCGGGAGGATTGCTGTTCCACCTGGAATCCCTGCACAGGCCTGCACAGCTGCAGAGAACCCTCCTGTCTTCCCTCAGCCCCCATAGTCCATTTCTCTAACATAATGTGAGCAGGGCGGAATGGCACCTTGTTCTACGATTCTTGTGGCGTCAGAGGCACTCATGCCCTGATGTTCTAAGGCCCTGCAGAGGTTCCTTTCCTGCCCTGCTCTTCCTTTGGTTCCTGCACTCTAGTCTCCCCTCTGTGCCCATTTTCCCAACATGCCAAGCCCCTCGTTGCTTCTAGGCCTTGACACCTGCTGCCTTTTTGTGTAGAACACTTTTCTCCTCTACTCATCCCTGGCTGGCTCCTTCTGACTCTTGAGGAAGTAGCTTCATGTTTTTTAAGGAGACACCCTGTCCAGAGTTTATACTTCCCAGGCCCTGCCTCTTTCTTTTCTAGGGCTTCCAGTCATTTCTAATCAACTGCGTGTTAGCACCTTTATTTACTTGGTCTATCCCACCCATTATATTAGGAGATCTGCAGGGTGAGCGTTGGATCTGTTTCATTCAGTGCCAGGTTCCCAAAGTTCCTGAGGGAGAGGATGAACTTGGAATGGGCGTTTAAGAAAGAAACAGGATAACTGATGACTGCTCCTCCACACTGAGAGATGTTTTCAGGGGCACTCTGCTACCCATCCCTTCCCGAGCCACAACACTTCCTCTAAAGAAAGACTGACAGTGATGGTGAAATGACAGTATGTGGAGAAGATGGCTCAACATGGCATACATACACACACATACATACATACACACACACATACGTACATACATACCCATGTGAATGTGTATTTAAGTATCTCTTGATTATCCTTAGAATACCAACACAGTACTAAAACACATGAAATGTCTGTGCCTCAAGCACGATCCCCAGAGGAGATTTCCATGTGGATTATAGCCTTAAGGACCAAAGAATGGAAAAGAGCGTTGGTGTTCAGAAACTCAGCTCGCATTTGGAAGACTCAGCTCCTGCTTTGGTGGCTTCTCAGAAACCCCAGCTTCTTTAGCACCCACAGGCAAGCTCATGTGGTCTCTCTAGAGGCAGCGTCTGGATGTCTGGATTCTTCATTTCCACTCAGTTCTTGTTGGCTCCACGAGTAGGTGTGACCATTATAATGTGATATTCATACAGTTAATTTTTTAAAGTTTAATTTCACTTCAGTGTATCAGTGGTGGAATCCCTGCTGGCATGCCATTTAATTTGCTCCCCGTGCTAATGATGATTCTGAAGCTTTTCAAAGAAATGATTACATGATAATACCCAATTTGATGGTGGATTCGAGCCATCATCTACAGGGATGGGATCATAACAAAGCTCCCTAGGGCATCCATCCCTGTAATGTGTCCCAGGAATCTGACTGTATCTGCTGTGCTCTGGGATACAGAGGAGGGAGAAGAGGAAGGCGTAACCCTTTTCCTGAGCCAGAGGCAGACTGCAGACTCTGGGCAAAGGCTGTGGGAGGGCACAGGCTTAGTAATTTGGAAGAACACTCATGGTGCTGGCTGCTGCATGTTGAGATAGTTTACATGTTGAGGAAAATCATTTCCCACCAATCACTGACTAGCTCAGACACCCAAAGCTAGTTAGGCCAGCACTAGAATGAACACCCAGGGGTCCCCACTTCTAGACAGAATACTCTCTACCACCTAGATACCTGTACTTGTTCCATACACAGAACAGTGGAATTCTGAGCCCAGGGCTGGACCCGAGCTATAGAGGCCTACAGGCTTGCTGCTTTGTGTCCTAGTTTCATCATAATGAGCCAATCACAGAAGGTTATGATGTCAGACATTTCCTTTTATTGGCTTTTAGGAGCCGCCTTTTGGAAAACCCAGAGGTACTGGAGACACTCATCTACAACCTCCTTTAAGAACGTGGTGAGAAAAACACGTGCGGACACGTAAAGCTACGTCTCTGAGCAGTGCAGTTCTGAGCGGTGTTGAAGGCTAGAAGCGCTTCTGCAGGGCAGACTGGATATTCTTCAGCAGGCCCCACTTAGCTCGGTTCTTCCCACGCCCATCTGGTGTTACCACCTGCAACAGGAAGCAAAGAGTGCATGGGACCAGCCACAAAGGGACACCGGCTCCTAGAGCACAGGCCCACTCCATGCACCCTGACAACCATGGGAAGCTTGAACGGCCAGTTCCCCTTAGAGATGAAGAGATCCAGCCTCAGGGCACCACAGAGCTTTCCCAGTGCCCACAGCTGATGTGTGCTGGCATTGCTGTTCTACAGATTAAGTTTTACTTCTTTAAAGGGAGTTCATATAACCAGATGAGGGCAGGCATGATAAACTAGCCCCCAGATGGGCTTTCTCATAGAACCCTACACCAGCCTTGGGAACATTCTGTTTCTTTCCCATTTCTCACCAGTTCTAAGTTTCAGCTGAGGCATTTGGTTTCTTTACTAAACTTGGAATGACCTGCTTTGTGGAAATGACAGCCTTTTTGTTTGTTTGGAATCTCTGTAGTCTCAACTTTGCCTGAGGTCAAGAGCACATTCTCAGAGATGTGCACGGAAGATGAAGAGACCATAATTTGTAAGGTGTTCAGTTTCTCCCCCCCCCCTCATTTATACAAATGGGAATGCTTTGGTAGGTGAACGGTCCATCAGGACCAGCCACAAAGAGACATTCATCTACAGCCTTCTTGAAGAACGTGGTGAGAAAACACAGATACGTAAAGCTACGTCTATGAGCAGTGCGGTTCTGAGCGGTGTTCAAAGGCTAGGCGCGCTTCTGCAGGGCAGAGTGGAATCAGTGCTACCTGGGGAAGGCAGACTGTACTGGGCACCAGGACAGAAACCTCAGAGCTCAGCTTCACCGTGGTTGCCATAGCTTTGAAGGTGGTGGTCCTCTTCATTTCTCTGACCTGGTAACATTACCATCCCCTAATCCACATTTACTGAGGAGGTATTTAGGGACTAAAGTTGGGATGAAAGATCCCACTGCCCATACAACACTGATGAATGAATACGTGGGGGGGGGGGTTGGATTTAGTGGAGAAAAAGAGATGCTTACACAAAGCATAAAAGTTTCTATGGCAATTTTTAAATCTTTTATATTTATATTGAGGAAAAACAGAGGTGATACATAGATATAATCCTGAAAACAATAAAACAAAAATATACGATACATACAGAGCTACTGGGGATAGTGGAAGAAGCCTAATGGTCCTGTGAGTTAACGGGTTTGGAACTTCATTGAAAAGTAGATATTTTAAAGTGTTGTCTCAAACTACGGTAGGGATCTTCGAAGACAAAGACTGGATGATGTAATGGACGAAGGGGGTTGAAGAGTGTTTATGAACAAGAGAATCAGACAGAACAGAGGCCAGAAGAAGCAGGAAGACAGACTTGAAATGCTATTGAAATTGAAATTACAGTTGGTGTCTCCTTGTCCCAAGACCTTGACTTAGCACTCTCCAAGAGAATCACGCTGGAGCTGTGGGATGGGCTGTTCTGGAAAAGGAGAGGAGAGAAGGCTCACCAGCTCCTGGAAGCTCGATTGGAAAACTGATTCTAGAAACACGTAAAAACAGTGCGGGCAAACAGTGATGCAGCCAGTTCACTCATGACCATAGATGCAATCATATAAAACTAAACATAAGGTAACTGAAATAGCTGTTAGAATGGCACAGTCAAACAATACATGGTGATAACCAAGGACTTAGTTCACGAACCTAAGTAGAATCCAGCATCAGAAGAGACAACTGTAGTGCTGGGAGATGCTTAGGATAGAGCTTGGGCTTAGCATGGGCCAGGTCCTTGGGTTTAGTTCCTGGCACCATAACCAAACCAAACCAAACAAAAAAATCATAATTTACTTCATTAATAATGACCTAAAGGAGAAAAATCATGCAATTATGTCAAACCACATGAATAAATAATTTCCTATGCACAAGCTCTCAGAAACCTGGAAGTCAGAGGGCCTTTCCTTAACTTATAGGCTATAAACCTAAAAACTGAATAAAATCCATTAAGACAAGGGAGAAAGTTTAGCATCAGCAAATGACAAGTGTGTCCGCTATCGCTCCTGTCATTTTATGTATGACTCAAGGCTCTCGCTAAAGCGATTAGGAAAGAAAAAGAAATATAAACTCCAAGACTGTGAGGGAAGAGATAAAATCACCATTACTTATAAATAATGAGATTATATACTTGGAAAAACAAGTCAAATCAGATAATAGAGTCCATAAAGATTTGCTGGAATTCAGATTTATCTACAGAGAACAGTAGTTCTACTGAGCCAGCCACCTATTAGGAATATACTAAGACAAGAAACACTCAGAATATCAAAGTCTGTGTACTATTCACTTTTTTATCTATCTAGATATATTTAAGGGCTACAATGTCTGTTGATATACATATGCATGGTGAAACATTCCAATAGGCAAATCAGTACATCTGTCATTTCCCATAACCACTGGCTTATGATGTGATTCTGCATCTAAAATCATAACAAATTTAGCACACATGACACGGTGTCCTGCTGCTCATTAGCTCACAAAACTACATAGTCTACCCAGGAACATGGGGTTGAAGTCCCCAGAAAACTTCGCAAATGTTTGCATAAATGTCCAGACATATGGCAAACATATCAACTGCCTTCCAATTAATTTCTCACTGGTTTTCTAATCAAATTCTGTCTAGATTTAAAAAAGAATTTAAAAAATAAGCACAGTGAGTTCCTTCAGAGTTTGTATAAATAAATCAGCCTCCAAGGTTAACTAATTTAGGTTTTTAAATATAAACAAAGGTAATGGGGACGCCTGGCACTTTCTCATAGCAGCACAGAGCTGACGTTAAGAGCCAGTCAAAGCAGAGAGGTACGAGCCCAGGTGGAGACTCTCTTTATCTTTGAACATCTTCACTCCAGTTTGAGACAAAAACCTCAAGGCTTCCATTCTTCAGTTCCGAGCCCCATAATTCACATCACTCTTAGCTGCTTTCACTGCCCGGTGGTTCCGTGTGCAGCTTACAGTTTTCAGTTCACCTTTATCGGGGTACATGTGTATATTGTCTCCATTTTTGCTCAGCAGTAGTAGCTGGTCTGTCAACATATATACAATATTATCTTTACCTTACATGTGTTTCTGCTTTTTATGTTTTATTTTTTTGCCAAAGCAGAAAGCATAATGCTGAGATATACTAGAGGATTCAGAAATGAACCCCTACGTATATGGGTAGTGAATATAAGATCACAGCAGCACCTTGACCCTACTCTACGGAGTTAAGGAAATCCTGGGCAGCAACCTCAGTAAACGGGCTCAGATGTGGAGAGCAGATACTGCTGTTCTTGGCATTACATTCAAAGGTAGACTCTGTATTCAGAGAACTTGAAAAGCAAAACTACAAATTTAGTAAAAGAATACGTAGGAGATTGTCTTTGCACTCTTTTTAAACAGCACCCCAAAAGGTCAAACCAAAGGGAAAAAGCTGTGGCTTCAATATATCGAAGTTCAAGACTTCTGCTGCTTCGTGGAGTACAATCTGAGCAAAGGTGGTAGACAAATATCAGAGGAGTGGGAATATTAGCAGTGTCTAAATGCATCATCTGGACTATATGGCATCCTGTGATTCACCAGTGGAGGGGTGTGTGCAGTAGAGAAGTGGGCAGAGGGCGGGCATGCTTACAGGAGGAACCCTGGAAGAGAAAACGCATTGGAAATGAAGCGTAGAAAATGACATCAGATGGCATAGCTATCAAGAAGGAAAACAGGAGAGATCTTGATAGATGCAGGTGAAACATAAGGTATAAGGGCCCTCTTTTCTTATGGAAATAGCCATGGGCGTGGCCAAATGAAGTATACCCCCGATTCCACGACCCAGAAATTTCAGTCATAGTGCATATCTTATATGAGATGAATTGTATCCCTCTGAATTCACATATTGTTATCCTAATCTTCAGCACCTCAGATACGATTCTGTTGGAACAAGGCCTTTAAAGAGGCGATGAAGTTAACATGAGGTCATTAGCCCAGCTGCTATTCTTACGGGAGGAATTGAGTGTAGACCTTAGGGATGCATGGGCAAAGATCACTCAGGAGCACAGTGGGGAAAGACTTCCAGTTGTCTATGGATCCCTAAGCTATAGCAACTTGTTACTGTAGCTCTCCCTGACCCATACAAAAATCAGAGAGATTTTATACCTCCATCCCACCCACAAGCTGTCACATGCTGCCTGTCATGGCATTATTGGAGGGAACCTGGGTGTCCACACGGAGCAGACTGGTGACAGGCAAGAAAAAATGCACACGGATGGCATAGCATCAGCATATTCAGGGACAAAATATCCATAGTGATGTAGATCAGCAGTTCTCAACTTGTAGGGACACCTTTGGGGGTCGGATGACCCATTCACAGGGGTCACCTAGGACCTTAGGAAAACACCAATATTTACCTTATGTTTTGTAACAGTAGCCAAATTACAGTTATGAAGTAGCATGGTTGGGGGTCACCATGACATGAGAAACTGTATCAAAGGGTCGCAGATTTAAGAAGGTTGAGAACCGCTGATGTAGAAGGATCATTCAAACAGAGTGTTTAGAAAAAAAAGGGTAAGGAGAGAAAAGATGAACATAACGCTCTTGTGTGGATTAGTGACATGGCAATACATATCTTGTAAGAACACACAAAAGCAAAGAGATACAAGTAAACCCCTCTTAGGACAGATATCACAAACTAGAACATAAAAATCAGGAAATGTCCTTGCAAAAATCAGTACAGATGGTTGAGCGATATAATATCAATCAAACCTGGTGTACAAAAAGTTCAAAAACAAACCAGACTCCTCCCAAGATGGAGTTATACTTGTTCTTAAGGGTCAAGCTTCTCTGGCTGCAGGGCGGGTAGAGAAGGACCCGGAGATTGACTTACAGGTACATTTCGGGTTTTTTGGAAAACAGTAAGCAATAGGACACAGAGAAACGCAAAGTGTGTCCGTTCTTCAGGGCCTGGAGCCACCCTGAGTAGGCATCTAGGGAGGAGGTGTCCTGCAGGTGATACAGTGTTGGTCACATGGGCTGTCCTTCAACCTCAACCTTTAAGAAGATGTACAACAGCCTGCGGAGAGAAATGGTCAGGGCTTCATGGTGGACAGGCCACCCTGTTCTGTGTCCAAGTTCCAGCTGCCTCACGGGCTCAGGAGGGGGCCCTGCAAAGAGCCAGGGTGACCAAAAATGGCTTCTTGAGCACATAGATTCTGAGGGACTGACTGATGGAGAAGGAATTTGAGACTGACTGCCTGGGGACATGGGTGTCTGCATTCCCTGAAGGGCTCTAAAGACCCAGGAAAGCATCAGTTAGTGAGCATTGCCAAGCTTGAGACTTTACCTTTAAATCTGATGTAATTTAGTAATCCAACTTATAGATTTATAGAGTGGCAGATCAATGGATCCTCACGTAGAACTTTGTCTGAACCCTTGTTCCACAGCAAAGGGGACCTTAGGATAATTAAGTGAGCTGTTTGGGGATGGGAGATTTTCCCATCATTATGGGCTCAGTGTTATAATGGCTCCTCAGGGGGAGGGGAAGGTAGAGGCAGGAAGGAGTCTGAGGGAGGTCTGGTGGTGGGAGAAGGACCTGGTTGGAAGTTGATGTCTTGAAGAAGGAGGAAAGGAGCATGAGTTAAGAAATGTGAGTAGCCAGGAAAAGACAAGGAGTGGATTCTTCCTTGGAAACCCCTCCACAGGAGAATCCAGACATTGAAGGCTTTGACTTAGCCAATGAGAACCATTTTGGATTTCCGAGCTGAAGGACGCCGATGAGTTGTGCTGCTTAACTGCTAATTTGTCATAGTCCAAAGAAAGCACACACACAGATGTGCAGTTAGGCTGATCAAGATTTAAGGCGTGTGGAGAGACAGTGGAAAGAGGAAGAGGTGATAGTTAGGAATGGGAAGTGGTCAGTGGGTAGACCCACGGGAGGATCAGGAGGAGAAATGGAGGCCAACAGATACAGGAACTGCACAAAACACACTTCTCTGTCCTTCAAAATAGACCATTAAGCTCTTTAATGTTAGAGGCTTCGAGGTGGAAATCATGAGCAATAAGGAACCAGGAAAACCAACAGTGTCCATTGTCATGGAGTTTGGCCAACTGGTGATGCTGGGATTGGACTCAGGAACACGAGCCCTAATCCAAGGCTCTTTTCAATATATAACTGTCCCAGTAACAACAATGGCTCTATCAAATAAACAGCTCTCAGGCTTTGATAGCTCCCTCCTCAGTCAGGTGTTCCATCTCCAGGACTGGGCTCACTCCTAGACTTATTTACGGTTTATTATGGCCCTGGAAGCTCTGGCTCCTGGCTAGAGCCCTGGCTGTGAATACACACAGACCTAGGTTCAACTCATCCCCACCTCCTTTGTCTCCTCCAGCTGAGCTTCCTCCTTGATGTAAAAATCCGAGTATCTGGGACCATCAGTGATAATGGAGAGACAGTGTCTGACATAGATTTGACCTTCAGATGGGACCTTTAAAGTGTTACATAACTAATTTTCTTGTTTCACGTTCTGTACTTTGTGCCAAAGAAAAATTCTTAAAGAAATAAAATCAACAAGTCTTAGGCTATGCAAATCAAATATAAAAGGTTCTATTTCTCATCTTTTATAAAGGTCCATATGACGGAAGCATGGCGGTTTGGATAAGAAATGATTATGCTGCCTCCTTGCAGCATTCAAATGAAACCTTTCAGAAATACGCATAGCACCAGTGCCAAAGGAAAAAATTTCGATTTTATAGGAAAGAGCTAAAGTCATTACTTTTATGAAGCTTTATAAATGTCATTCAAACACACCATCTTATTTTCATTTGCTGTTGAAGCCTTTACTTATGCAAATCATGACAAGTGTTAAGGAAGCCAGTGTTTCCTCTGGAATGCTAATAGAACCACAAAGAAGGGCGGAAGAATTACTTCTGAAGGAAAAATCTATACCGTAGCTCCTTGAGTCGGATAACAATGAAGCGTCCAGAAAACCTCATTAATTAGGGTTCTGCTCATTTAGATATTGTATGAAAAAGCAAAGAGACAGGAACGCATTGCCCTCTCTTTCATCGAGGGCAAATTAATCGCATAAAGACAATTTTAAGGAGATGCTGTTTCTTGACTGGCTGTATAAAACATTCCATTTTCTGGCTTCTTCTGATGCTTCGCGATTATTAATTTTATTTATCAATTTATTTCTTCACTCCTTAATTTAGACATCCACTCGTATATCCATTTGTTTGGTTACATTTTTACTCATGCATTCGTTCAATAACCGTTAAGAAGCTACTGTGGATAAACTGCTTTGGTAAGCACCGTAGCAGGAAGAAAGATGAATTAGGCAAGAATTGTGTTTGCAAGGAGGTCACAATGTGAGAGAGATGAAGAGATTCCAGAGGGTAAGATGGCAGCCGACTGACAGTCCTCGATTTCTCTCTCCGTCCCCGATCCTCACTCCTAGAGATGACAGATGATTCATTAAAAAAATTAATAACTACTGAGTGCCCTTCATGGGCAAGACATTCGACGGATGCTAAAAGGCCGAGAAGGCAGATGGAATGAGATTAAAGGAGAAATTCACAGTCAAGAGTTTATATAGAGTTCGGTTTGTAGTAATGGGCGTGAGGCTTTGGGGCTCTGGAGTGAGAGGGTCGCCATGGCGATGGATCAACAGGCAGCACGGCTGGCTGAGGAACAGCTGAAGAGCTGCCAAGCAGGCATTCTCATCACACTTCCTGAGCCTGTATCTGACCTCTGTGGGAAGGGGAGCGAGGCATGACCGCAGGAGGTTTTGGGGATAGTCCCACTCTGCAGACCACATACATCTGCCCTGCCCTTATTTTCCGTTCTTCACCATTTTTAGAGACAACGACCAATCAGATTCTTTCCCTCAAACATCTGACCAAGTAGCTAACGTGTGATTAACCAGACTGTTGGGTACTGAGCCATTGGATCACTCAGAGCAGGGACTGAGACCATCCAAAACTACATGAAAGCTGGATGTAAGGGAGGAGAAACTGAGGGGTGACCAATAACGAGGCAGATTCAGAGAGAAACAGACAAGAGAAGAGAACGGAGGGGAGGGGAGGGGAGGAGAAAGGAGGGGAGGGGAAGGGGAGATGGAAGAAGAGAGTAGGAAAGAAGCAGAGGTGAGGGGAGGGGAGGAGAGAGGAAAGGAAGGGAGGAAAGGGTGGGGAGAGTGAGGGGAGGGAAAAGGAGGAGAGGATGAAAACTTCCTAGTTTGTGTGGGCATCAAATCAGATCTGTCTTAGAAGGCTCTTGAGGCTGTAAGTCTTCTTCTAAACCCTAACTGAATAGATGCATCCTTTTTACTTTTTAAAGAGCCTCTAAGACTTATTCAGGTTCCAAAGAGCATCTCCACAGTTACATAGTAAGAGAGCTCTTGGCAGTCCTGATATTCTTCATATCAATCCAATGACATTCATGAGTGTGTGTCACTCGGGACCTTGAAGAAGAATCAGCTCTCCAATACAAAGAAGGATAGTTTGTTTCCTTGCTTTATGGAGCCCACCTGACTTGTTCAGTGTCTGTTTTTTAACTCCCAGTTGAACCAAAAATAAGTTTAGTATAAATATGTCTTAAATATTACATGGGGATGTACTTGTACCACAAGTTTTATTTGCTGTCTGCGAAAAATTCTGATTTAACTGGCTGTCCTGCCTCTTTGCTAAATTTCACACCTCGTCTTTGTAGGGTGTTTGTTTTTTCAGACAGTAATTATTCTTCTCATACAACCATGGCGTGTTTCCTAGCCCCTGACTGTGGTGGGAAGAAGGATTAAGCTTGGTTTTAACTCTGAATTTCTGTATTCTAACATAAAGCCTAGACCAAGTGGTTTTGGGCTCAGTAGAACCTACCATCCTCAGACCTGTAGGCTGCTTCCTCAGTCTGTGTGGGTTGTTGGAGACCAGCAGCCCTGCCTCTGGCTGAGACTTAAGTAGTTTTCTGGGCTAGAAGGCAGAATTCTCTGTTGTCTCTGGTGATCTTTAAGCCAATTCTGAACTCTATCAAGGGTCAGAGAGATGGCTCTGCTAGCAGAGACTCAAGAGAGTCAATAAGCCAGACGACTTCAGTTTGATCCCCAGAACCCGCGTGAGAGAAGTTGAAACTGACTTTTGCAAGTTGTCCCCCTCTGACATCCATGTGCACTCGTGACATGCATGTGTGTGCATGTGTGTATGCATGGGCCCCTCCAATAATTTTTAAGAATCAAGAAGCCAAAATAATGAAAAAATTAAGAAATGAATGTAGACAGTACCTTGCAGATGTCACTCCACTGCCCGGGACCGTTGTCGTTGATGGCTCTAACCTTGAACAGATACTCCGTGTTGGGGGTGAGGTTGTGCAGCTCCAGGTTCTGCTGCATGATGTCCCGGATTTGTCCACAGAGCTCTGTTCGGACATTGTTAGGAGGGGTGGTAACGAGCTCATAGAATTCCATCTCAAAGGAGTCCACGTCTTCTGTTGGGCATGTCCAGTAAACCTAGGAGAAATGGGTGTGTGAACACAGATACACACCACTCTGCTGTCCTTCCTATAAAGATCTGTGCTGTTGACTGTGGGCTGTGCGTAATCTGACCCCATCTTGTATTGCTGCTGAGGGCTTTAGTTAGATCATGGATAAGGGTCTTGGGGAAGCTCTGGGGGAGGCCTGATGTGCTACACATTATGGATTTCGGGAACAGGGGGTTGCTCTTCAGGGTTCTGTTACAGTCAGTCGGCATGGAGGCAATGGCTGTGGGTGTTGTTTACCAGATGCCTTTTGTGCATCAGTTCTCATATCAGACACTTCCATCTCCAAATCCAGTAATCCTCAGAAACCTCCGGAAGGCAGATTTCATCCTCCCACTTTATAGGCACAGAAAGGATGCATTTGGCAAATTCCAGCAAGTCACAAACCATGGGAGAGTGACACACTCGTCCCCTAGCCCTTTATAGTGTGCTGGGATGCAAAATATTTCCTTCTCTACTCATGAGGAAATACCCAACAATGGAGAAAGAATGTTTGTACTCAAATCAGAAGACATCAGCTTCTGAGAAGAGATTCAGTAACATGTCTTAAACAGCAGATAAGATTTGACATAGAAAAATTTATGACAATAGTGTTTTCACATTCATTGTGTGTGTGTGTGTGTGTGTGTGTGTGTGCGCGCGCGTGTGAGTGTGTGCATGTATGTGCTCACAGCATACCAGATACCATGGAGTACTTGTGGAGGGTACGGGATAGTTTGCTGGACTCTGTTCTCTCCTTCCACCTCCTGGGTCCTTGAGACAGGACTTAGGTTGTAAGGTTTGGTGGTAAGTGCCGCCATTTTGCTAGCCCTAAACTTAAAAAACAAGTATTTTAAAATCACATTTCAGCCTGGTGGCAATGGTCCACACCTTTAATCTCAGCACTTGGGAGGCAAAGGCAGGTGGATCTCTGAGTTTGAGGCCAGCCTGGTCTACAGAGCAAGTTCCAAGACAGCCAGTGATGCACAGAGAAAACTAAAAACTTTGTCTCAGAAAAAAAAAAAGCAGATTTCTAATACTTTTATTATATTTTTGGCTACAGTTAAATGTCATAGGTACAATTAATGTATAATTTTATGAGTACTAAATAAATTAACCCAACAAGTAAAATTAACTCATTTTCTTTGTTTATCCCAACAAACACATTTATGATAACATGCTTTGGAAATGCAGAAAAGTATAAGAAAAGAAGACAAACGTCCTCCTAATCCTTGGGTTGGTTCGTTCCAGCGTCTCTCCTGTCAGGAGACACCAACACACTAATGCAATGGGATTGCAGGGCTTTGACTTGTTCTCTTAATTACACTTCACATATTCTATACTGTCAAAAGTCGGGTAAGGCGCTGTCTTTCAGACCTCCCATAGAGGCCAGCAGGAAGGCTCAGGGGGAGTAAAGTGGTTGCTGCTAAGCCTGTCAACCTGGACTTTGATTCCCAGGATTCCTTCCGTGGAAGGCAAGAACTGACTCACGTTGTCCTCTGACCTCCACATGTATGCTCTTGCATGTGCAGGTGTGCACGCACGTGCACGCGTGCGCACACACACACATGTACACACACATGCACACACACACGCACACACACACACGCACACACACACACACACTCTCTCTTACATACATACACTCACATGCAGACTCTCCCTTTCTCTCTTACATACATACACACACAGACTCTCTCTCTTACATACATACACACACACAGACTCTCTCTTACACACATACACACACAGACTCTCTCT
>NW_004949110.1:7297821-7309737 GCF_000317375.1 Microtus ochrogaster
ACAGACTCTCTCTTACACACATACACACACAGACTCTCTCTCTTACATACATACACACACAGACTCTCTCTCTTACATACATACACACACAGACCTTCTCTCTTACATACATACACACACAGACTTTCTCTCTTACACACATACACACAAATAAAATACATGTAATGAAACTTAAAAAAAGAAATCAAACTGTTCCAGAAATAGCTCCCCCCTTCTATATAGCTGAGTAGTCAGGTTTTTTTTTTTCTAGTTTTATCTCAAATAAATGCTACAATGAATATTTTGGGGCATAAATCCTCATCTGATTTTTTTTCGTAATTTCTTAGGAAGGGAGTGGGAATTTGGATTATTTCTAGAAACCAAATTGAATTAAAAGATCTCTAGGATTTTGCAATGTGTACTAATAACTTTTAAGACCAACTTGAACATTTTGCATGCAGAAACCTTGAAGATCTGGGGATGATGTCAACATAGACTTAGTCATTTTCATTGCAGAGCACAATGAATCCTGGGAAAGGCCCATTTCATGACCCTAGAACAGGGATCTTCATTATTAGTTATTATTGTTATTATTATTATTACTATTATTATTACTATCTATTAAATCACTGTCTGGTCATAGGTGAGGTGGCAGTGACTTGCTTGGCTGGCTTGATAGGTCTGCCCCTTCAAGCTTATCCAGGGTAAGTTTAGGCAGCACAGGTACCTTCTCCAAGTTGAAGAATGGAGCAGAACCCACCAGGCCTTTGCTTCATAGCAGGAGCTGTGGACTCACTGAGCTGAAACACACTGTCCCCAGAGTTCACTGATGTCACCTGTACTCTGGGCCCTGCTGGTTCAGGCATATCTTGGGTGAAGGACAGGGAGGAACACTGTGCTGTGTTTGAGGATCTCTAGAAGGGCTCTGTTCTACCTTGTACAGCTCTTGTGGTATTAGTTTTTGCCTCTGAAGCAAAGATTAAAATGTCTCGCAGAACAGCAAGATAAAACTTGGCTCTGCATGGTCCTCATTTTCTTGTGTTTAGACTCTACCACTGACATACAGTTGGCAGATAGCAGCATTGGCAACATAGGCTGTGAGAGACAGATTCTGAGGCCCTGAAACTGGATGACACAGAGTCTACCTTCTAACAAGTATTCGGGAAATGTTAGTGTTTGGAAACTATAAGACTAGACATCAAGATGCCTATTATCTTTGGGAGAGGGTCAGATGAGTTCTGCCATATGGAAACAGGCCATGGATTAGCATGGGAGGTATGTCCCCCTAGGAACCGTGAAAGAGCCAAGAAACTCTCTAATTCAGGATTTAGTTGCCCAGCAACCCTTTGCCTCTTTGAATTTGAATAAAGTACTCCTTAAGCAACTCAGGGAAAGACCATTTGTCCATGTTAGGTCAAGAAGGCCAATGGCAAGTCTTGTCTTAGATGATGACGGGTACGAGATCTGAGAGATGCCCTACTTTCCACATCACCCCTAAAAACAGATGGATATTGGCAGGGAACTGGAATTTTCCTGGGGATTGTCATTCCAATCTTTTTAAACCATGGGGAGTCTGAATTTCAGGGAGGTAGCAGTTGAGAGGAGCTTACAGCTGGCAGCCAGGGGAGACTGCCTTTCTAACCCATTCCCACTTTCAGGATCTCGCAAGCCATTTTGAAACTTGTTTTGGTTCCAACTTGATTCTCTTACTTTTTGCTTCTTCTTTCTTTTCTTAATTAATTAAAGTTTTTATTTACTTATGGTATGGTGGGTATGAATGTGTGTATGTGAATGTGTGCTCACTTGACTTTTACGTTAGTATGAAGATCACACTAGAGGTTGATACCATCTTTTTCTCTATCACATTATTATTCTACTTATTCATCTATTTATATTTATTTATATCTTAGACAATGTCACTGAACTTGGAACCCCACTATTTCCGCTAGCCTAGCTGATGAGAAAGACCCTGGGATCCCCTCTGCCTCCACCCCTGCCTCTTAGCACGTTTCTCTTTCAGTCGAGCAGGGCTGGGTATTTACATGCACCTATCACTGTGATTTCATTGCATGGATGGACTAAGAAACATTCAGAACCCTACGTTATTTGGCTAGGCTGACCTGAGTCTAGAGGAGCAGATTTGAGCGACCACATTCTAGAGGCCAAAGAGGTATGGGCAACCTTTTCTGACCCCCCTGTGCCCCACACCATCCCTTTATCTTACCTTGGCAGCTCTTGGATACACCAGAGTCTGGTAGATGACAATTGGGCCTGGGGGCTTCATGGAGGCGTCATTAAATGAGTACCAGTTGTGGAAGCTATTGCTGTTTTGTGGGGGCTGGGTCTCCCCTGTGGCACTCCAGTAGGTATAGAGGCCGTCAGTCGGTTTGGCAGGCGCAGCAGACTGGGCCCTCCTCCCAAAGGCCTCTATTCCCATCTTGTTCTTGTCGTTGGCGGCACTGAAGGACAGCAAGGAGGAGCTTCGCTGGTATATCTGGTTGCCGAAGCTGTGGGTGCTGAATGTGACCTTCCTGGTGATCATCATTTCTGAGTGGATAGGATACTGGGAGGGGAGAGAGTCCCCCGAGGAGCAAGTCTTCTTGGGTCCCGTGGGAAAGAGCTCATGGATGGCGCTGGAGAGTTCAGCGAAATCCAAGGGAATGCAGTGTAGGGAGTGCAGCCGCAGCTGAGGGTCGGGCCTGAAGGTGTTCTGGATGCCCTCCTCGATCTGGTCCACCAGGATCTTAGCGGACTGCAGGAAGGCCACCTGTCCCGTTTCCTTCAGCGCTTCCTTGGAGTAGGCGATCAGGCCATCCATCTCATTCACCTTCATGGTGGTGATGTACACGTACTTCTCGATCTCCTTCTGCCTGGACACCTCCAGGTTCTCTATCTGCTCCATGATAATCTTCTCTTTCTCTTGCAGGATGGCTCGCAGTTTAAGGAACCCGTTTCTGATCTCCTTCCGCTTCGTTTCCTTGTCGGCTTTAAAGCTGCTCTTTAAAATGTTGAATTCCATCAGGTCATTATCAATTTCGTATCGGACTGAAAAACAATCAAGTTGGCTACTGTGAAAATTTTCATCTTCCCAGATGTCAAAGCCGTTTCAAACTGAAGAAAATTCTCTGCGGGCTCAAAGGAAACGAATGGGGAGAGGGGAAGGGAAGACACCTGGAGGTGGGCTGACACAGGCTAGGACAGGCTTCTGAAAGAAAGGGCCCTCTGTCCTTCCTCCCCATGCCCCAGGTATAACTTTTCCCTGGCATACGTTTCTCTTGTAGCAGAGAAAGAAAGAAATTTCTGATGGCTGCTCAATGCTGCCTTACAAAGACTGGTCTGGAGATCTTCAGCACTGACAGTGGGCTCCTCCCACCTACCCAGCATTCCTTGTGTAGAGTGTCTTGTCACTGTTTAGCGCTGGTGCTGGAGACTGGGTGGGGATGTGACTCACTGGCTGCCTTATGGTGACAACTTTAGCTAAGCACAGCTGTCTTATCCTTGGAGGGGATTTTAGCATCTGCACTGTATGATCATTGAGACTGGACATGGAATACTCCAAAGGTATGCTGGCTAGTTTTTTGTCAGCTTAATACAACCTGGGGTCATCTGGGAAGAAGGAATCTTAATAGAGACCATAACTCCATAGGATTGACTTGTAAGCAAGCCTGAAGGCATTTTCTTGATTGATGATTGAGAACTGATGTAGGAAGGTTCTAACTCACTGTGGGTGGTGCCTTCTGGGTAGGTGGCTCTGGATGGTATAAAATCAGAGGCTGAGCGAGCCATGGAAGAGAAAGCCATGAATAACATTTTTCCATGACTTCCATTTCAGTATATGCTTCTAAGTTCCTGCCTTAAGTTCTTGCCTCGATTTCCTTCAATGATAGACTATGATGAGGAAGTGTAAAATAAAGTAGATCCTTTCCTCTGAGTTGTTTTTGGTCATGGTGTTTTAGCATAGCAATGGAAAACACAATTAAGAAAAGGCTTGACAGTGGTGGTGCACATCTTTAATCCCAGCACTTGGGAGGCTGAGGCAGATGAATCTCTGTGAGTTCAAGGCCAGCCTGGTCTACAAAGTGAGTTCTAGGTCAGTCAGAGCTGTTACACAGAGAAACCTTGTCTTGAAAAACAAAAACAAACAAACCAACAAAAAGGCAAAGGCTTATATGGCCCTCTCTAGAAGGAGCCATTTCCCTAAATGGATTTCTAGGGCTAACTGGGGACGAAGACATGTCTGACCTGGTGGAGACACATTCAGAAATTATGAACACTTTACTGAAGTTTATGAAATATCATTGTACTTGGTTCTAGTATAAAAACCAGGGTCAGTTCCTCTATAGAAATTGTATTCTGTAGCCAGTATGAGTAACTGTGACTATGCAGGCAGAAGGAAAACAGGCTGGGCAGAGTATTACTGGCTGTTTTGGAGTGTTTTCCTGATACTATGTATTCATTAGCAGCTCCCTGAATTCGTTACCTACAACTTTGACAGAAAGTTCACGGTAGACACCTTCAACTAAGATGACTCTCAGGATTAGATTAATTATTCCCCCTGGAAACCAGGAGGCAGGAGATTTAAAAATAACTTCCATGTTCGGTAACAAACAGAACTTCAGACTTGACTGGAGAAAACTCCTCATTTTCCCCCTTTGGGAAATGAGGCCAAAGTTCAGGAAGATTGTGACAAAGATTGAAAGAGTTTTATGAGCTTATTATTCTCCAGAGTGGTGCCCCCAGCACCCCAGCCCACACTCCAGCAGAGAGGCTGAGAGCATGTTTCACAAGTCTGACTTTGATCACAGCAACCCAATGAGGGGACTGCCATTATCCTTCCAATTTTATAGATGAAAAAACTGAGTCACAGAGACACAGTGACTTAGTGACACTAGTGGCTGGTGGTAGCTGTCATGGACGCAATGACAGTGACTTGCTGGCTATGTCAGGGTCTCTCAGTGTCTGGATTTTTCCACAATGTGGAGTAAGGCTCCTTAACAGGTGCTCCACACCAACTTCCAGCCTTTTCCACAGTGGGGAGTTACCCTGAAGGGGAGTGGGAAACCGACTAGGACCTGCTTTGAACTTGGCGATGGCGCTGAAGAGGGCGGCGGACCTCTCCGAGCAGGCATCTATGAGGCTGACCGTGTCATGGCCATTGTGAAAAGCGATCTTGCAGAAGGTACAGAGCAGCTGGTTGTCGCTGCGGCAGTATTCGGTGATGCGGCTGGACGGGTGATGGATGCAAATCTTCTCGTCCTGGTCCTCGGCGCTGGTGTCCACGAAGACGTGGTCCTGCATCGCCACGTCCGAGTGGAAGGCCTTGAGGCAGTCGTTGCACAGATTGAGGCGGCAGGTGACACAGCGCTTGTAGGCAATGCGACGGCTGCGGCACACCTGGCAGAGGATGGGCCCCGAGGATCGGTCGAAGCGCCACTTGAGATAGCCGTGCTGCTGCATGTAGCGTTTGGTGAGGCGCCCGCGCAGATAGTTTTCTGGAAGGTGCATCTGGTGACTGTAGGGCATGCAGTGCGAGCGGTTGCACATGGGGCAGATGAGGATGAAGAAGTTCTCCGTGACCTCGGCATGCTTCTGCAGCTGCCGCAGGCACTTCTCGCACAGGCTGTGGTTGCAAGGCAGCATGAAGGAATGCAGGCGCAGCCGGTTGCACATGGGGCAGGTGAGATGGCTCACCAAGTGGCTGCTGGCGGGCATGGACTTGAGCTCCTCCAGCTGGGTGTCGCTGCTCCCTATGCGGAGGGCGGTCTTGGAGCTGAAAGGTAAAGCAAACACAGGTGTCAGGAACACTCTCAAGAACTCCAGAAGGATCTACGAAAAGGCTTCTGCTTGCTGCCTGGCTCCTTGGCTTGCCTCCACTCTCTTAGTAAATAAACTCAGTTAGGCATTTGGTACCTGCCCCTGGTACCCATGCCGTAGCGTTTTTAAAGATGATTAAAGCCGAATTAAATGCCTATTTGGACTGAATACAGTCTCTGGATCCAGCCCGAGTCCCGCAGTGACCCCCTGCTAATTTTAATTTTGAGGGAAAGAAAAGCAGCAGAGTGGTAGCCTTGTGGTGTGGTCAGCTGGGCCTGGAGGTTCCACTGCATGCTAGCAACACCACAGAGCATCAGCAGGGGACAGGACCACAGTAACTTTGATGGACCCGGGCAGAACTAATACCACTGTGTGATGCTGGAACTCAGACCAGAACATTCTCCAAACCACAAAAATGGCCTCCCACCCTCCTGTGCAAGGGAATGTGAGTGATGACGCCTGCTCTTTCTCTTTCCAGAAGCATGTTCGGGCTCCGTATGTCCTAGCTGCCTTCTAGACAAGAATAAGAGACCCAACAGATTGGCTGTATTCTCACTCATGAGCCCTCGTCCTGTCATGGCCTGTGATGCCTTCTTACCCAGGTATCTCACATTGGCATGGAGTGGGACATTCCCGCTTGATACAATGAATCAATAAATCTAATCTTGCCCAATTACAAGGGTGCTTTTGGTGGCTGTGCCCGGAAGGTAGTTGACATGATCATTACTGTTGTATGTGGGCTGGGACATAGGGAGGTAGTAAAAGACCTTTCTAAGACAGCAAGAGACAATCTGAGCTGCGCTAAAACCCCTGAGAGCTGACTTTCAGAGCATCAGCAACGTACAAGGGTCTGCCTCCGGGAAACGAACAGAGGATGGGGCTTTTAGAGATGCCCGTTTACAGAGCTTCTTAATCCCTTTTGTGCTCAGTTTTCCCAGCTGTAAATCAAAGATTACAGCCCTTCCTTGGGAGTTTGTAAAGCACATAAGATAGTGTGAACATGGTCCCTGCCAGCACTCTCCCCTGCGATTCATCTGCTAATGTCCACAGTAAAGGAGGGGACCACGATGGGAGGAACTCGTAGTCAAGCCCCTGAATACCCACGCGCATCTGCTGTAGTGAGTTACGGGCCTCTGTTTGTCTGTTATCTGAGGTTGGCTTCATGTATTCAGTTGCACGAACCACAAATGCTGGAACTGTGCTTGTGGAATTCAAGTGTTTGCTCTGAGCAGCTGCAGTCAGCGTAAAAGCAGCTCAGGGAAAGAAGTGACCTGGCTGTGGGAACAGAGATGCAGACCAATGCGCAGTTTGTGACTATTTCTGTCATTTCCCTGTTCATAGCAAGGTGCTGGTCTTGGTGCTGGGCTGCGTTCCCTTCTGCCCTAGCCTTCCTGGTTTTCCTTTGTCCCCATCTCCTCTTTCTTGGCCCCAGAGCAGTGGCAGTCAAAGGTGTTTCCTAGGCATATTGCCCTAGGGTGACCCTGAATTACAGAGTGCACCCGCATGTCCTTAGGCATCCGGACAGCCGGGCATCCCTGAGGACTTGGATGCTGAGATCCAGGCTTGCAGCCTCACTGTTTTCAGCCTTGTTTCCTTTTTGTTGCCCAGGCTCCTGCTTGGTCTCAGAGTGGTCACCTGGCGTCATAAGTCAATTGTACATGTGGTATCTGGATGGGCTTCTTTGATGAAAAGATAAGACTCAGAATCATTCTTTAATAAATGGAGACAACATAAGAGGTGTGTGTGTGAGAGCGAGAGAGCGAGAGCGCGCGCGAGAGAGAGAGAGAGAGAGAGAGAGAGAGAGAGAGAGAGAGAGAGAGAGGAGATACTGCATGAAGAGAGAGGGAACAAGACTAAGAGAGTTCATGGCCCAGGGAACTGGAGTAATTGTGAGTCAGGGAGTGAGGAGGAGAATAAAGCCAAGAAAGCTAAGACAGACCAGAGTGGGCGAAAAACGAGGATGCTGTGCAGGATTGGGAGGGAGAGAGTCTGGAGACCAGGAGGAGAGAGTGGGAAGGCACGTACCAATGCATCTGAGCTGACTCATAGCATTGTATAGTATCCCTGCCTACCCTCAAACAGACTGAGGCTCAAAATACAGGCTTCTGGGCCCGTTGGCTCTGTGCCAAGGCTGATCCTAAGCCAGCAGCTTTGCCGTCCTGCTGACACGCTCTGCCGCTGCTCCTCTGCACAGTTCAGCCCCTCCTAAGTGCTGCGCTGTTCTCACATCTGCATTCTAAGCCTCCAGGGCCCATCCTCAGCGCCACCAGATCCTTCCCATTAGAGTCACCTGGTGGGGATAGAGCTCTCACAATTTTGAAGTCCAACTTGTATCCCAAGATCAGTGAAAAATTGAATGTCAATGGGTGGAGACCAAACGTGAGTGTTTTTAAAGATGCCAAGGGGATTTCAACGCCCTTCTGCGTTTGGGAGCCACGGATGGATGTCCAAGGTGTCTGTTTAAAGCAGCGATTTCAGCCCCCCCTTCCTGCTACCTTACAGGACTGAGCTGTGGTCGTCCCTCCTCTGTGGAATCCTCCCTTGCTCCTGAGTCCCCTGACATGTGACATTAAAAGAGCAGCGTGCCAGATGTGGGGCTTGCTACCTTACTGAGCGGTTGAAAACCCGAGTGTTGTGACTTCGGATGGGAAAGAAAGGGTGACCTGCCGATCAGAGTTACCTCTGTAGGTTATTAAGGTCAAAGTGGCTCCTTAGAAATTCTTACTCTTCAGGTAAATGTTGCAGTTCACAGGGAGCTGCAGAATGGTTTGCATTTTTTAAAAATCCTAACAGGCTATAGACCACATACCGTATCATGGTCTCCATTTTATAATATGGCATTTTAAAAAGTAGGACCATTGATCTAGCTCTGGGTTCAAGACATGGTTCCACTCCTTCCTAGCTGTGTGGTTCTGAGCAGTTTAGAATCTCCCAGCCAAATGTCCTGGGTCCAGTGGGCACAGGGTGAGGGAGAGGAATGGTCACATAAACAGTGGTTGGCAAAGTGGCTTACCAGTAAATATCAGCTATCACTCGATTGCAAGATGAAGAGCATTTGGAGATCAAAGGATATAGCATACAGTCACATAGATGATGTGGTCTATACTACCAGGGGATGTTTAGTGTGCACTTAACTGCTGCAAAATCACCATTGATTTTTTTTCCCTAGGTAGAGTGCACTCTAGGAAGCCCTGGTCTGTTCTGGGGTTCCTACAGCTGGCATGAGTTCCCCAGATTTTTTTCTTTGATTGTTTTTTTGCCAACATAACCACATGATGGACAGGCAGCACTTACGAGATACGGATGCTCCGAAGGCGACCCCTTTTGAACGTGATGGTGGCATTCCGACAGCAACGGCTCTCGTAGTAGTAGCATTTCATATTGGTGTTGGTCGTGCAGCAGTACTTACAGTTGGGGTCGTTGGCCCAGGAACAGCAGCACCAGTGGCAATTGGGGTTCTCCGCGCAGGTGCAGTGACAGAATTGGCAGTTCCGCTCATCCTTGTAGGGGCAGGGGAAGCAGGTGCAGTTCCGCTCTGAGGTGAAGATGAACTTGCAGCACAGACAGGAGAAGAGCCGAGGACAGCATCTCTGCCAGGTGCAACACGGAGAGCACACACACATAGCGGTCTCCATGGCTCTTAGATCTTTGGTACTAGGCCTCTAGGGTTTTGACAACTTTCTCTACCAGACTCCTGAGGTCACTTCTCCCCCAGAGGGATCCTTGCCCTCTCTAGGGAGGCTGGCCGTTTGGGAGTTGCGGCAGGAAGCTGGCTAGCTTGCGAGGCCTTTGCAGGTGGTGTCCCTTCTAGGAGGCCTCTGAGCTGGCTTTACCTATTTCAGTCTGTGGACATTTGCTTATGTCATAATCCCTGACTCCCACCATGCCTCAACATGCTAGGTAAGAGGAAGGCACCCAGGGCCAGCATCTGGCATGGGAATGCATACTGGGTGTTTGCCATGTAACCAGCTCCATGGGAATGGTGGCACCCTGACCCTCCTGGAGACCTTAGCTGTCACCTTCTGAGTTCTCACAGAATTTTCAGGTGTGATCTTTTTCCTTGCTTGGCACTTTTCCTGATATTTGGGTAAGCTGACTTCAGGGTTTGTTTTTATTGACTGAAGGACTGGTTAGAAATACAGATGGACGTGTTTTCCTCTTCCATCAACAGAACTCTTAGACAAGCAAAACACAGTATTTACACATAGTGGCAGTGTCACGGTCACTGTTTGGAGAAGGGACAGAGACACGGGTTCTCTAGGGCTGTCCCTTCTTTCAGAGGTCCCTGTTCATGAGGCTTTATGCCTAAGTCACTCACAGATTTAGGACTGCAGGCTTTGTTTCTTCTCACCTGTAACCATGCTCTACCCCACACCACCCTGCCCCAACCCACCCCATCCTGCCCCACCCCACCCTGCCCTGTTCCACCCCACCCCACCCTGTCCCACCCCACCTCACCCTGTCCCATCCCACCTCACCCCACCTCATCCCACCCTATCCCACTGTACCCCATCCACCTTGCACCATGCCACCTCACCCTGCCCCACCCCACCCTATTGCACCCCACTCCACCCCACCCTATCCCCCCACCCTATCCCACCCCACCATATCCACTTACCAAGAGGCACATAGTCATTAGCTGCTCTGCCAGTGTGCACTCAGGAGCCCCAGAAACAGGGCCCTATTTATCGGGGAGAATTTTGCTTTTCTCTTTGTGCAGCTTACAAAGATGAAAGGAGCAGAGGTTTCGTGGCCACACCATCCTAGAACAGGAACACCATCTCATTATATTTCCAGAGAATAGCAGAAGTGAGAGCTGAATTTGGCTGCAGGAGTTTTAGTGAATAATTTATTATCTCTTCCCATGATTATCACTTTTGTAATCGGAAAGAACATTCGCCGAGTGCTAACTGGGCCAGCCTCACGTGGAGTTTAGATATCTACAACTGAAAATCCCAAATCCTAGGGGGTGCACTTTATTTTTTGATAGCTATTACTAAATTATTACTCCAAAGCAAACTCCAGTTTGCACCAACACCAGGAACAGGTGCATGATACCTCCGTGTTTGCCCAAATTTAGTTTTATCAATAAGCTGCCCTACTCTGGGGGCACAGAGATCTGAGTTCCTTTCACAGGCCAGTTCAATTTTGGTCTCTATAACACATCCTGCTTTTCTTTCTTCAAAAGCATTGAGATGTAATTCACTTGCCATTAAAGTGAACATGTCAATGCCTTTTGGTATATTCATTAAATTGAGCAAATGTTACCATTATCAAATCCCAAAACACGTCTGTCACCCCCAAAAGACACCCATTAGAAGTCATTTCCTCCTCTATTCCCCAAGCCCTCACTGAACAATCTTTCTGGTTTATGTATTCACCTATTCTACAAATGGAATAATACGGAGTCTTTTTTTGTGTCTTGTTTTTTGACTTGGCACATTTCCAGGGTTCATGTTGAACCACATATGAGATTTCAGTGTGTGTCTCTGTGTGTGTGTGTGTGTTCATACATGTGTATATACACACATGCAGGATTGTGGAGGTGTGCTTGCCTACACGTGCATATTATGGAGGTTAGAGCGTGCTCGTAGCCATAGCCAGATAAGCTTGTTTTTGCAGAGATTCATAGCTGGTCAAAATGCTGAGAATATGTGAGTCTGAGTAGATAGCCATAGAGGGCTCAGCCACATCTACTTCCCTTAACTCAAAGTTCCGGAACATTGAAGAGTGGACACAAAGAATGTAGAGCTGGATGATGGATAGACGAGGTGGAATGCTGTCTTCCGGCCTGAGGAGGGCATTGCACACAAGAATGGACAAGAGCTGAGATTATCTGCACAGATCAAACCACTAAAATTCCTGGCATTTGAGATCCTCCTATCCCTAGCTGAAGAGCTTGGCAGTTGTTGGTTGCCTAGGGATAGAGGATCACATTGGGGGTACGGCATGTGCCCATGTCCTAGTGGATGGTCCTACCCCCATATGTGGATGGACAGCACAAATTGTACTTAATTGGTTACTAATTTTGACCAGGATGGAGTGGGGAGGACTTCGGACTTTCCACAGGGCAGGGAACCCTGACTGCTCTTCAGACTCGAGAGGGAGGGGGAGAGGAGGGGG
>NW_004949110.1:7309837-7317418 GCF_000317375.1 Microtus ochrogaster
GGGGGAAGTTGGGGGGGGAGAGTGGGAGGAGTGGGAGGCTGGGAGGAGGCGGAAAAATTTTTTTCTTTCTTAATAAAAAAAATAAAAAAAATAAAAAAAACCACTGAGAAGACATGCAGATGAGAGGGAGATCTCTTGGGGAGTTCTGGTGGCAGTTGGAGGGAGGTAGTGGTAGGTGGATATGATCAAAATCCATTATATACATTATGAAGCTTTTAAAGACTAGTAAACGATTAGAGAATCTCATGTGATCTCACCAATTATAGAGATGAGCAATGAAGGGAGCTCCCTAATTCTTTTAATGTGGCCAAAATGAATTCACTCAACCTAAACCGACAAAAATTGCAGTCGAGAAAAGGCAAACTAAAGCCCATCTAATTTGACGCAGCACAAATGGAAGTCTTTGGTAAAGTATTCAGCAGATTGCAATAACACATTTAAAATATCGTGCAACTTACCTTTCATCATCTGTTCTAATAGGATTCTTCTCGCAATCATTTGAGTCACCTGCATGTGTGCAGAAGAGGCACTTGGCATAATACGAGTGTTTATGTTAAAAAACACCAAACACTATGGGGGTTTATATACAGTTACTTTTTAAAACAAGATAAAGTCTTGCTGGGTGGCCCAGGCTAACCCAGAACTCAGGACAGTTCTCTTGCCTCAGCTTCCCAGTAGGTGGTACTGCAAATGTGCACCATCTTACCTGACTTATAGTTGACTTCTTCATGTAATGAAGTTTAAATATCTCAGCCTCAAAGCCAGCACAATGTTAGAAAACACCAGAGATTCACTGTGGATGAGTGTTCTGCTCTGCCAGCTCTGCTCCAGGTCTCTAGAACTTTTTCCTTCTATTGTCTTTTACTTTTATGATTTTTTTAAAAAAATTTATTTATTTTATGTATGAGCGAGTTTTTCTGCATGTACATATGTGCACAATATATGTGCCTGTGGTCTGCAGACGGTGTCATATCCCTTGGAACTGGAATTAGAGGTGGTTGTAAAACACCTCGTGAGTGCTGGGAATTGAACCCAAGTCATTTGTAAGAACAAGGATCTTAAACACTGAGGGATCTCCCAAGCCTTTTCCTCCTTCTCCCTCCTCCTCTACACTTTTAATTCATTATCCACCCTCCATTTTATCTTCTCTTCTACCACTCTATCTTCTGGCAACCATGGTTCCACATTCAGACTAATTTTTTATTATTCATAGGTGAGGGAGACTATGAAATATTGGTTGTTCTGTGTCTAGGCTATTTTATTTGACATAGTATCCTCCTGTTGCATTAATTATGCTGCAGATGATAGAATACAAATAGAATACAATTCTTTTTTTTTTCAAGACAGGGTTTCTCTGTGTAGCTTTGGAGACTGTCCTGGCACTAGCTCTGTGTTGACTGGGTTTCTGTCCTGCCTGGTTCCCACAGTTGTTAAGTCCCAAAGAAATCACACAGAGGTCTACATTAATCATAAAATGATTGGCCCATTAGCTCAGGCTTCTTATTAGCTCTTATAACTTATATTAGCCCATTATTCTTATTTGTGTTAGCCACATGGCTCAGTACCTTTTTCAGCAGCGTCCTGGTGTAGTTATATCTTTCTTCTTCAGTGCCTGGACAGAGGGAGCTTCCATCTTCCGAGAATTCTCCTGTTCTCATTGACCCACCTCTACTTTCTGTCTGGTTCTCCCACCCATACTTCCTGCCTGACTACTGGCCAATCAACATTTATTTAAAACATAACTGACAAAATACAGACAATTATCCACACCAGCTCTGTAGACCAGGCTGGCCTCAAACTACAGAGATCTGCCTTCTTCTGCCTCATGAGTGCTGGCATTAAAGGCGTGTGCTGGAATACACTTGGCTAGAATACAATTCTTTTAATGGATGGATAATATTCCATTGTGTGTATATGTTGCCATATCTTTATCTTATTGATGGGCATATAGGTTGATTGACATATTAGCAAATCATGAATGTTTAAAAATAAACATGGGACATGCTTTCTTTGATATGATTTTATATCATTTGAGTTTACATTTAGAACAGTGATTCTCGTCCTGTGGGTTGCAACTCCTTTAGGGGTTGCATATAAGATATTTACATTAAGATTCATAATAGTAGCAAAATTACAGTTATGAATTAGCAATAAAAATAATTTTATGGTTGGAGGTCGCCACAACATGAAGGACTGTTTTATTTATTTATTTTTATTTTTTGGCTTTTCAAGATAAGGTTTCTCTGTAGCTTTGGCGCCTGTCCTGGTACTAGCTCCTGTTGACCAGACTGACCTCAAACTCACAAAGGTCCTTCTGCCTCTGCCTCCTGAGTGCTGGGATTAAAGGTGTGTGCCAGTGATTTTGGAGGTCCTTCCGTATATGTGTTGCTTTTAATGGTTAACGAATAAAGAAGCCGCCTTGGCCTGCGATAGGCCAGACTAGAGCTAAGCAGGGAAAACTAAACTGAATGCTGGGAGAAAGAAGACAGAGTGAATGAGAAGCCACGTAGCCGCCTTCAGATACAGATGCACTGGAACCTTGCCAGTAAGCCACAGCCACATGGCGATACACAGATTAATAGAAATGGGTTAAATTAAGATACAAGTGTAAGTCATAAATATGCTTAAACTATTGGCCAAACAGTATTGCAAATAATATAGTTTCTGTGTGATTATTTTTGGTGCCGGGAATGAACAAACAGCCTCCAACAACATGCCACCACTGCCGGGCTGAGGAACTGTATTAAAGAATCACAGCATTAGGAGGGTTGAGAACCACAAATCTAGAAGAAAAGTAATTGAGTTGTGTGATCGATTTGTTTTTAGTTTTTTAAAAAGAACCTCCACGTTACATTAAAACTGTTTTATTTATTTAATTTTCCTATCAACTGTTGGCGAGTTTTCTTTTCCCCATATTCTTCCTAACAATTCACCAGCTTTTCCTTTTCAGGCTACAGTTGTTCTGACTCGAGTGAGATGGTTGCTTTGTAGTTTTAATTTATGTTTCTCTCATAGCTAGTGAGGTTGAATATTTTTCATAAATTTAGTGACCATTTGAGTTTCTTTTCTTAACACATGTCTGCTCACAGCCTTCGTCCATTTTAAATTGAATCATCCGTCTTTGCTGCTGAGTTGAGTGTATTCCTTATATATTCAGGGTATTAATCCTTTGTTATTTGAATAGGTTGCAAAAATTTACCAACTTGGAGATTTTCTTTACAATCTTGATCATTTTCTTTGCTCTGTGGAATCTTTGTAATTTGACTTAATCCTCTTTGCATATTTTTGGATTTGTTTCTTATGCCTTAGGGGCCTTAGACAAAATGACACGCAAAATCCCTTCAAACATGGTTTCCCTCCTATCTGGAAGCACTTCCCCTCTGCTTTCTTTAAGTCGTTTTACGCCTTATATTTATGTATTGGATCCTACTGAGCTTAATTTCTTTCTATAAGGTGAGAGTGGAGTCCAAGCTTCAATATTTTGTATTTGCATATCTGGTTTCCCATCATAGTACTGCAATCTATAACAGCCTAAAACCAAAGGGATGGATCAAGTAAAAGCAACCACATATGATGTCTGTGTGTGTTAGCAGGAGGAGGAAGACCCTTGTCTGCTTGTCTAAACTGATTCCTGAGGTGCATTATTGAGTGAAAAGAACAGTGTGGAGATGGTGTGTGGACCCACCATTCATTTCAGGAAAAGCCTAGAGTCTTTGATTTATATTTTATATGCTATGCAAAGATAAACTAGTTAGATTTATAACAGTGCAGGAACAAAATGGAAGGGACTATGTATCTTAGTTTATAGAATAATTTTTAAGAAAGTTAAATATGTTTTAACATAATTATGAGGCAACATAAACTACAAAGAACACACTGAAACAAGTAAATTTGACTGTAAGTTGAGTTCTGTACAGGAAGAATTATTTCAAATCAAAAGGGATAGTATATCAGCACAGTTATTTGACTAGACCCTCTGTGAATTCTATCCTTTAAGATGGAACCAACACAAAAGTGAAAATAGACCTTTAACTCTTTATTAAGCATACAGGTTTTGGTAGTGATTATATTGTTGTAAAAGGGTTGGCTGTACATTGAACAAACATGTAAATGAGAGCTTATGCTGTTATAAAGAAAGAAAGGACACACAGGCAGGTGACGGATGAAGTCAAGAAAACCCAGCTATACTGAATTGAAGTGGAAATACCAATATCAACCCATGCTATATTGAAAATAAAAATTAGCCTCATATTATAAGCTAGCGCCAGTCTTACCTTGTTATCTAGAGAGCCTTTTCTTAGCTGGTAATTTGTTATTATTTATGGTCATTTTTATCGTGAACAATGTTGCCAGGTAACAAGCTGACTGTCCACCTTTATTAGTTTCCAGGGGAACGGAGCTGGAGAGTTAACCCAAGGTTGTATTTCCACAGAGAAAGAAAATGTGCTTTGTTAACCATTTATTCACATTTTAAAAGCCATGAATTCATACAGATAACTTCAGGTAAACAAAAATACCAACCAACATCCCTTATTTAGAGAATATGAATATTAGGAAACTAACTCATTATTTTGAAACCTGGTAATAAATGGAAAGGATAGTTTATCCAGACTTTCTCATGTATATATTCCTTAGGATTGTGAATAATCTGATAAAGGGGATTTTTTAAAAAATGGAACTATTCCAGCTAATAAATGAAGGAGGACAGAATTAAGCTATCATCTTGCTGCAGCTTCTAATGAAAAGATGAATATAGGCCTGAATCATTCACAACTGCTGATAGCACCAGAGGGAGACAACTTGATGTTCTGTGCCTCTGATGGGAGGTCACAGCATGACTTACAGTATTCTTGCAGAAAATTCCAATCTAAATATCATCAGGCTTCTAGTTCTTAGAATTATGCTAAATGATACTGTGATACTATTTTCAAAGTCTAGACTATGAAAACTACATGAGACAAATGAGCCAGTTCCTTCAAAGAAGACAAGGACAGAAAGGAGAGGAAAAGAAGAGAGAAGCGAGAGTGATGTAGAACAGATGAATGGAGAGACCAGGATTTTAATGAAAAGAAAGATAAATGGTGAGAGGCACGCGCATCAACCCCCTGCAATCGTGAACTGTACTTAGATTCATTTGAACAGCCTTTAAAAATGATGAGTCAGTTAAAAATCGAAATTGACTGAATATTATACAAAAAAAAGATTATTGATGTTTAGTTGTAGCATATAGGTTGAGTATGACTTACCCAGAATGCTTAGCCGTAACACATAGGTTGAGGATGCCTTACCCAGAATGCTTAGCTGTAACATATAGGTTGAGGATCTCTAACCCAGAATGCTTAGCTGTAGCATATAGGTTGAGGATGCCTTAGCCAGAATGCTTAGCTGTAATATATAGGTTGGAGATGCTTTATCCAGAATACTTAGCTGTAACATATAAGCTGAGGATGCCTTACCCAGAATGATAGCTGTAATATATAGGTTGAGTATGTCTTACCCAGAATGCTTAGCTGTAACATATAGGTTGAGTATGCCTTATCTACAATGCTTGGAATCAGGAGTTCTAGAGTTAAATTTAAAAAATTTGGAACGTTTATACACACATATCATATAAATATGTGTATGTGTGTGTGTATGTTTGTGTGTATGTATCTTTGGGGTGGAAACCAATCCTAGAAACAAAACCGACTTATTTAATTTACACCTTTTGCACATAGCCTGGTGGTAATTTCATTCAGTATTTTGACATTTTGTACATGAAACAAAGTTTTATGGTGCATGAATCTCTACTTGTATACTCAAATTGGTGTTGGAAGCTTTTCTGAGTTATAGGCAATGTCAGAGTTCTGAGAGTTTGAATTAGGGGTGCTCCCCCAATCTGTTGTTTGCGTTATGGTTATTTTAAGTGCACGTTCAACTTTCAGAAGTAGAGACAGATGAAATCACAGATGAAATGGTAAAACAATTTGTTTTTGTCTAAAATAATCTACACCAAGGGGAAATGGGTGCAGAATTAAATAGGATTAGTCATGCATTTATAAACACTGGAACTGGGCATTGGTTTGTTGGCTTAGTGTTCTGTTTCCTTTACTGTTACAAGTTTGAACATTCCTTTTGAAATTACTAGAAGCACAGATAGATTTACATTTTAGTACAATAATCTCAAGAAAGTCTATCCATACGTATCACCTGCATTCTTTGGCTTTTACTATTTGTCTTAGTTAGGGTTTCTATTGCTGTGAAGAGACACTATGACCACACAACTCTTCTAAAGGGAAACAGTTGTGGGTTGGTTTACAGTTCAGAGATTTAGTTCATTATCATTATGGTGGGAAGCATGGTACACCCAGGCAGACGTGGTGCTGGAGAAGGGCGGAGAGTTCGACATTTGGATTCTCAGGTAACAGGAATGAAGAGTGAGCCGCTGGGCCTATGTTGAGTTTTAAAACTTCAAAGTGCTCCCCCAACCCCCATGACATATTTATTTCAAAAAGGCCACACCTCCCAATAGTGCCACCCCTGTGAGCCAACGGGGGGCCATTTTTATCCAAACCACCATACTATTGTATACGTTTATGAACAAATAGGCCTTACTCCAATATACAGGGGAGAAGGACAATCGACGTTAGAAAGCTAGGGAAAGGTGTATCTTCTATGGCTATGCTTTGGCTACTGGGTGGCTTAAATAGAAATATGTTCCTCATAATTCTGTATAAGCTCAAAGACATGAATTATACATTGACCAGAGGTCTCAGGTCAAAGGTGGTGGCAGGGCCATGTCCCTCTAAGGCTCCAGGGAAGTATCTGGTCAAAGCTCCTTGTTTTCTAATAATTTATTAGTTTTAATTAGTCTTTAAAATAATGACACATGTGTACCATTATACTTCTAGTTAGCTTTCCTCCCTTGCTGTCCTTCCCAGTGTTCTGTGCTCTACATCTGGTTTCGTTTTTCTTTCAAACAGTCCCCTCTTCTGCTTTCATGTTACATGTATCTCTTCACCCTTTCTTCCCCGCTATGCTCTTAAAATCTCTTCCTCGCCTTTCAGGATCCGTATGTATATAGTTAATCATACATTTTGTATATGGTAGATATTTATTTACCATATACATTTATCTTTAAATATGTTGTCAATATTTATCTTTTGAGCTTGGATGGACATGGCTCATTCAAATACTGCAGTGTGTGTGTGTGTGTGTGTGTGTGTGTGTGTGTGTGTGTGTGTGTGTGTGTTTGATGTGTATATGTGTATGGGCATACACGTGAAGGTGGGAGGACATCTTTGGAGCCTGTTCTCTCCTAACTTTATGGGGGTTCCAGGAATCACATTTAGGTTGCTGCACCTTTGAGTTGGTGGTTTGAGTACAGATGTCCCCCAGAGGCTCAGGTACTTCAACAACTGGATCTTCAGCTGGTGGCACTGTCTGGGGAGGTTGTGAAGCCTTTAGAAGGTGGAGCCTTGCTAGAGGAAGTGTGTTACTCGGGCTGGCCTTTGAGGGTTTGGAGCCTTGCTAGAGGAAGTGTGTCACCAGGGCTGGCCTTTGAGGATTTGGAGCCTTGCTAGAGGAAGTGTGTCACCCGGG